>NC_060956.1:1085000-1132500 GCF_910589235.1 Vespa crabro | reverse complement strand
TTTTGGATTTTGAGTGGTGCAACGTACCACGGATAATTGTATCTGCAAAATAAAGAAAATAATTTTCTATTAGAATATTATTATATATAAGTAATCGAGAAGTTAATATACGTAGAGAAAGAATAAAATTATTAAATATAAAACTAACAATTTCATTGACAAATTAACGCCGTGATCCGATATTCTTTGACCCATGTAACAAGAAACGAATACGAAAAAGAAATGGTTGGACAATAGGTTTATAACAAGAAAAGCTTCGGTATAATTTTGTAGAATATATTTTATATCGGAAAACTAAAATAATAATCGTAGATTAATTTTAAAAATTTATATTAACGATATCATTATGATTTATTATTACAAAAATCTTTTATACTTACGTACAAAATATCTGAGATTAATATACAAATTGCAACGAATATTGCGAAAACGAATATCTTTTCGAAAAAACTATTTATATTGTTGAGAAATCTTAATGAAAGAAAGAAAAATTAATTAAAATCTAATACATATATAATAATAATAATAATAATAATAATAATTTTAAGAGCACCTTATACTTTTATTGTGATATTTTATACTTCTTACTAACAATTCATAAATTTTCTCATTTTTGTTAATACCAAATTTATCTTTTTCTTTCCCAATGAATGCATGCTCAAACATGTACCTATGAAAAAGAAAACAAAAAAAAAAAAGAAAAAAAAAAGAAGAAAAAAATAGAGATATGGGCCATTGTTTAAAAAACTCGTATTCCTTTTAAAATAGGTCCACGTGAATGTACACGTTTTCATACCCGGTGATACAGAACATTGCACAGCTATGTTGCGTCAAATGTAAGAAAATAATCCAGATAACTATGCATATTCTTGATTCCACGATCGAAATATTGCACAATGCAATGCAAATGATAAAGAAGTGAGATTGAAATTTCTCATAATAACCTATTGAAATGGGATAGTTGTAGATTCTTCGTTCATTATTTTTCGATAAAAAGTTCTTCGTTGTGAATGGTTCAATTAGAAAGATAAAAAGTGTAATTATAAACCAAACGTAAATGGCTGAAATATAATAAGCATAAAAATATTATAACGCAAATTGATAGGATTAATCAATAAAAATGATTAATATTCAATACATATTTTCTTACTATATAAAGCTACAATAAATTGCTTAATATTTTCGGCATACATTTTTATTATTTTCTCGGATTCTTGATCTTTGAATAAACGTAACTCACAGTCATTACGAATTTGATCGAATAATTTTTTGATCTAGTTGTAAGAAAATCGATTAATAACAATTATCTTTGTTAAAAAATAATAATAATAAAATTAAAGAAAAAGAAACAGATAGACGACTTTACTTGTTTTTTTTTAATCAAAAACACTGTATAACCTACAGTGCTAAATATAGTCGGCGAAAAACGAATGATGAATTTTAATAATAATTTCGTGTTATAGGGTAAGAGCAAAAAGCCCGATACCTGTGATAAACACGTGAATATAGAATATACAATATTATTATAATACGACAATAGTTAAATCTTTAAAGTTAAATAAAATTATATAACGAACAAGCATACCTGTAGAATAATACTTATGGATAAGACGAAGATAAAAAAGCACTGAAGAAATAAACGATACTTGCGATTATCGTAAGGCCATAATCCAATGTTACTCATATTTTTTTGAACATCTTTATAATAACTTTGATAAACGTTCATACTCACTCTTGATAATCACTTGACTGCGTTCGCATCGATCGACAAAGTTCATCTAATATCTCAGGAAGATATATTCTGTCCGGTGTTTTTTTTCTTCTTCTTTTTTTCTTTTTTTCTTTTTGTTCCTTCTTCTTCTTTTTTCCTTTTAACTTTCTTTATTCCAACAGACGAATTAATAATAAATTATTTGACGCATTAAATGGAAACGATAGTGTAGCGATTGATTGCAACGGTTAAAAAATAATTTCAAAGTGACTATAAACCTATAAAGGGGAGAAAATAGAGGTAAAGGATCGATTTAATTGCAACGTTTATATCGCTCGTTGCAAACTATCAAATTTTTTCCCACAAATTCCCCCTTTGGTAGTCTCAACATGTCGCGCATTCGCAATGCATCCGTACACGAGTAAGCATCGTCACTTTTCCGATATACGACTAATAGAACGGATCACGAGTAGATATTTACCTCTTTATATAATAATATTATACGTACGTACAACATATATTGATTTTTTTAATATTATCATTGTCATAAACAACGTAACATAACGTTTCATCGTTTAACATGAAATTTATTTTATTTTATGTGAACGTCTATTGTCGACAATTATTATTATTCAATAACGTCTCCTCCTTATGCAATTAGATGCAATTAGTTAATTAATTTTCCTTGTGAGAAATCTAAGGAAACATATCTGTATCTTTATTGTCGTTACTTACCGTAAACGGAATATCATTTGTTCATTTAAAATATAATACCTTTTTTATTTTACGTAGATACTTTTAAAACGCCTTTGTCGTGATTTTTAAATTTCTTTACGATTATTTTTTTTATTTTATTTTATCAGAATGATTAAATGTTGCAACGTATTGATAACACGTAAAAAAGTAAAATCTTTAATTTTATTTATTTATTATATGTGTATATATATATATATATATATATATATATATTAATAAATATAAATATATATTATATTTTGTAATATAATAAATAAATATTGTTATGTAATATTTCGTTATATAAAATTATCGTTTGACAATTGAAGTTTTCTCATATACGGTGACATATTGTGCATTCCAAAAGGGTTGCAACATCAGTGCAGGAAATGCAATATCGCAGCGTAAGAAATTGCTCTTCGTCAAAAATAAATAAATAACAAAGACGAAAACAATTGGTTGAAACAGAAATTGAGGATAAATTTCTTTCTAATTTTTTAAACATCATTTTTCAACATTTTCTTCAACGCTATATAGTTTATATTTTCTGCGATTTCGAGTTATATTACTACGATCCAATGCTTATTAAGAATAATGTGCGAGTAATACAATTTTTAATTATCTGCTTTATATTGCGTGTACATAATACGTATATAAATATATATATATATATATAATTTTTCGTGACATAATACAACATGAAAAAAAAAAATATATATATATATATTTTGTTATTGTTTTCTCTCCACATCAATTGCATTGTAAATTCTTCATTTGTTGCGTCGTCCTTTACGAATTCCAAATGAGTTGTATAACATCAGCGCACGGAATGTAGTATCATCCCATAAGAAATCGATAGTCGCACGAGCTTCAATATATAATCGAATAAAAACGAGACAATACTCACCTCCTGATAAATTTCTGTCATATTACTTACTGTCATTTTTATAACTTACCCCGGCAAAAAGTTCGTGCGAAGCCACAAACATTTTACCAATGGATATATAGTTTGGTTTATTTGCTCTGGCAATTATAAAGTATAATAATTTCTGCGTTTCCTTCGACAACAAATACCATGGAACTTCGTAACTAAAAATTTTTTTTTTTTTTTCTTTTTTCTTTGAACGCGCATAATTTATCTTCGTGAATTGAATAAAAAGGCATTTATTCTCACCCTTTGTTGAATATTGCCTCGCTCACGTTCTGCAAGTGTTGTCCTATGATACAGAAGACAAGTATCCAAAGCAAATGATATATAACGAAAAATAACAGTAACATGAATGAATCAATGTTGTCTGTGTTTATGTGTTCATCGAGTAGATCCATGAGCTAGTTAATTAAAAATGAAAAGAAAAGGAAAAAGAAAAATGTCGAAGAATCTTAAGATTTATGCATAAATTGTTTAAGACCACTTACGGAAATTATTGCCATTGCTATGAAGCATAACGCACACATTATCATAGCAAGGATATATATGCTAAATTTACTATTTAAAATATCTACATATCTACGAAAAAAGACAATATGTTATTTTCGTTATTAATTTTATTTAATCCTTTTGCTTGTTTGCTTGTTTGCAAATGCAAAAGAAAGAAAGCAAAAAAAAAAAAAAAAAGAAAAATAACTAACAAATATAGAGAATATATGATAAATGAAGAATTAAAAAGTCTTTTAATATGATTAAATATACCAGATTAATATGTTTTTAGCAAATTATTATATGCAATGTGTTTCGTTAAATTACGGAAACGTTGGAAAAGGAAATCTATGAATTCGAAAAGGGATGGGGAGAGAGAGAGAGAGAGTGCGAATAGGCCGGATTAAAAATATAATCTTATCGGGCAAATCTTTGCGATACGATGAAAAATAGGTGGATGAATTCAATGACGTAACGTAAAAGCGATCTAAATGATTATACTATCTTATACTAACTCTATCGTTCTTTTGTGAATTTGTATAATATGAATCATCTTGAAATAAATCACTTTATCGTTGGTCATTTTTAATTCTTTCTCATTACCGTTCATTATGTTATCCAAGAGAGATCTGAGACAATGAGATGAAACAACAAACCGATATATTGCTTATGCTTTTATATTATGAAATAAAGCTGTTGCTAAATTTTTTTTTTTCTTTTTTTAATAAAAGAAAATAAGAGGACAACGTTCGTAATAATACTAACCCGATAATCTGGAACATGGCACAAATGTGTTGTAAAATGATTAAATATATCGACATGCTGCTTATCACGCTTAAACCAATTACAGTGGAGATAAAATATTGCAAGAGTAGAATCTTCGAGAAATATTTTTCTTCTTCCTTATACCAATTCATCGGGACCACTAATGCGTGTGGTCGAGTTTCGTTCAATGGTCTAATCAAATCCAAAATAATCGGCTTAAATGATAACAGGAACAACGATATCATATATGAATTGTAGGTAACTGGAAAAAAAAAAAGAAAAAATTGCATTCATTTCTTTAAACCAAAAAGAATTTGATCAATACTCGTAATTTCTAAATTTCTTACATATGAACATGAAAATGCATTTTCTCAATTGAAACGCGTAATCGAGTAGGACAACAAATTGTTTCGTTTCCTTAATATCACTCCAATCGTTCATTATGTTTAATAAAAATCGTAACATCTGAAAATAAACGAAAAGATTATCTTTTGATTATGCCAAGTAGATAATTCATTAATTAATGTTCATAAACGTACCAGCTTTTTATGATAGAAAGTACTATAATAAAAGATATTTATACATATTACCGAAAAGAGATAGGGTAGGTAAACTATGGACGACTTCATGTTGATCTCGTTCGATATCAAATTTAAAATCTGAATTCTCAATGACAGTTTCGTTATTTCGGAGATTAAAAAGAATAACAAAAAAAAAGAGAAAAAAATTAAAAAGAAAGAAATAGTGAGAATTATTTTATCGAATTAATATTCACCTGACAAAAGCATGTTAGAAATAATGTAATCCTCATGAAAAGCGAACGAATACATCTTTGGGAAGGTGTTAGTAATGGCCAAATGCCACTGATCGAACATATTTTTTCTACGAACCCAAACGGAGTCATTCGGAACTCTTCCATCGTTCTCAGGATCGTCAAAAGCGAGTGACACTTAAACCATTTACTTTTTATTTCAATGGATATATTCTCTGTCCCTTTTTTTGTCATCCTTCTTCCTGCATCGTTTTTAATAATAAATAAACGTATTACAAAGGTAGAAACGATAATATCGAATTTGTCTGCTACGTAATTATAGACCAGGTTAAAAATACATTTTTATCGTTATACGTTTTATTGTCAAGAATGTAGAACCCTTCTTGGTAAAGTTTTCGTGGTGGGGAAATCGATCGATATCATAGCAGCGCGTTGAACAGTCGATGTTCGTCTGTATTGTTGAACGGATCTCAAACCCTCTCTTTCTTTCTTTCTTTTGTAGCTTTGATACCATCGTTTGTGAATGAAATTTTTTTTTTTCTATTTTTTTTTTTATTTACATAAATCTCTCTACATCACTACATAATGGAATTTTACGATTTCTGAGCTTTCAAATTATATTCAAGTTTTATATATGTGCGATCCAACGGATACGCGTAAGTTATACAATTATGATTTATTTATTTTATGATTGAATTAATATTATAATATGTATAATCTAATTTACATTTTTTTATATTACTACTTTAAAAATATTAATTACAAAGAGAATTTTTCATTCGTCGCTGTATAATTTACGAAGTCGATATTAATTTTATCTCATTAACGTAAGGAATACAATGCCATCGCGTAAGAAATCGATGATCGAATGATCTAAGGAAAAAAAATGAGCAAATTAATAAAGGCAAATGTTGTGTAAATATAAGCATGTAATTTCTGTGACATTATGTCTCTTACCCGGGCAAAATGCTCATGTGATGCCATAAACATTTTACCGACAGATAAATATATTGGTTTATATGATTGCGCAATCACGGAGATTATTAATCTTTGCGATTGGTGTGAAAACAAATACCACGGAGTTTCGTAGCTAGAAGAAAATATTATTGTTTTTTATTCGTTTGTGAAAAAAAAGCGTATAATTTATTTCTAATTCGAATGGAAATGAATTTGTTTTTACGCTTTGTAAAATGTTGCCTCGCTTATGTTTTGCAAGTGTTGTCCTATGTGAAAGACGACAAAGATCCAAGACAAATGAAAGATAACGTATAATATTGACAATGCCAACGAACTAATGTCATTTGAGTTTTCGTATTGATCGAATATCTCCAAGATTTATTTAAGATCCATCGAAAAAAGGAAAAAGAAGAAAAAAAGGAAAAACAAAGAAAAATAATAATAACAACCTTTATAATTTTGTGCTTTTTGCTTTTGCATTACTTATTATTACTTACAGAAATTACAGCAATTCCAATGAAACATGTCACGCAGATCATTTGGATAAGGGAAGGCACGTTAAAGATAGTATTAAATAGATCTATACATCTAAGAGAAATGAGAAAATAATTAAGTCTTTTTTTGTCTATTTATTTTTTTCGATTTTTATCCATTCGTTTATGCAAAAGAAAATATTAAAAGAGAATCTAATGACAAATGAATTGAATGGATGAAATATTTGTCAAGATGCTTTTAACAAATTTATTTCCATGAACATTGTGTAATGTCGATCTATAAAAACGGATAGAATCTATAAAATCAAAATACTACTGTATTAAAAATATAATCTTATGGTATAAATCTGTGGACCAATGAAAAATAGAATCTTATTAATAAACACGAGATATCGAATGATTTAAAAATAATGTATTGTATTATTGGTACTAACTGAATCGATCTCTTGTGATATTTAATTACATTGATTATCCTTTTGTAAATGACTCCGTCGTCAATCACTTTTATGTTTTTCTCTTTAACGTCCCATATATTATCCAAAAGAGATCTGAGATAAGAATGAGATTGATATTTCTTTCATAAGGATTTTTTACATTGAAGAATAAAACAGAATGAAATGTTAATAGTCATCAGAATACTTACGAAGTTATATGAAACATGGCACAAGTATGTTGTAGAAATAGTATGTACAAAGATAATCCACTTATCACACCCAATCCCAATATAATGGTTATAACTAATTGGAAAATTAGTATCTTTAAGAAATGTTCTTCTTGTCCGTTGTACCAATTCATCGGAATTATTAAAGTACGCGGTCTAGTTTCGTTCAATGGTTTCATCAAATCCAGAATAAATGGTTTTAATGCTAATAGGAACATCAACGAGACGTAGGAATTGTAAGAAACTGGAACAGTGAATTAAACCTGTGTTTTTACCTACCGATACCATTGTCATATTCTTCGAAATTCTTGGAAATATTTCTTACTTATAAACATGATAATGCATTTTCTATATAAAAACGCATAATCAAGGAGAATGTCAAATTGTTTTGTTTTTCTTATATTATTCCAATCGTTCATAATTTCATCTAAATAGCGTAATATCTGAAATTATATATAAAAAAAAAATATCGATATCAAAGTTTATATTAAAAATCCATTGTATATTAATAATTAATAATTAATGTTCAACGTCGTACCAGATTTTTTTGAAAAAGGCAGCAACAGTAAGTGACATTTATAGATATCGTTGTAAACATATAAGCCAAATGAAGGACGGACGATTTAATTTTGAATTGTTCCGATAGGAAGTTTATAACCTAAATTCTTAACGACATTCATCATTATTTTGATAATAATAAAATAAAATTGAGAAAAATTATTTATTTAAATGAATATTGACCTGAACGAAATATGCTATAATTAAACTAACGCTCATAATAAACTCACGACTAAATCTTTGAGAGGGCGTTAGATAAGGCCAAATACCAGTCATCGATAATAACTTTTGCACGATTATGAACGGAGCGAAAAAGAATTCTTCCATTCTTCTTGAAATCACCATAATACGAATGATATCTGAATGACGATATTCATTCTATTTACCTGTCTCAATTTCTTTTTCTTTCTTACCTCTCGTATACTTCTTGAATAGTATTATATATTTCATAGGTAAAAATAGTAACTGGAAGGGATAATATCGTAATTATAGTATAAAACAAAATTATACTTGATCGTAATTTATTGCTAAGTGTATAAATCCCTCAGGTTTAAACCCTTCTTTATAACTTTTTTATCGTAGTGGGGAGACCGATCGATATTATAACAGCACATTGAACAGTCTGTGTTTGACTGGATCGTCGAACGGAAGTCAAACGCTTTCTCTCTCTCTCTCTCTCTATCTCTTTTTATTTCTCTCATTTACGTCTTTGATATATCTTTTCGTACAATTATTTCGTTCGTAGAAATGAAATCAATTTGGAATGCAGTATCTGATCATTTGAAATATTTTTCACAATTTGTATAAATGGCTTTTTTTTTTTTTATACATCGTTTTTTATACATTTGATACATCGTGAAAATTGTCATTTTTTGGATATTACGTATTATCTTCAAGTTAAATATTTATCGTGTAATGCAATAATAATGCATTACTAATAAACATGTAAGTACTATTATCTCGATTTATATGTATTGTATTTTAATGAACATTGTATATAATATTTCGTTGAAATGATTCGATATAGAATCTTTTTTTTTTTTCTTTTTCCTTTTCTATCGTTTCTCTCATACAAATTTCTTTCGTGGATAATTTATTCATTGATTACCGTATCTCTTGCGAATTTTCTCGGATTGGGTTGTATGACGTCAACGCAAAGAACGCAGTACCATAGCGTAAGAGGTAGACAATCGTACGAGCTTTAAATAAAATTTATATGACACTATAATGGATTTGAAAAATTGCTATTATAATGTTTTCTTTTTCAACGTTTTTTAATTATCTCTTACCGCTGTAAAAAATTCTAACGACGCAATGAACGTTTTCCCGATCCAAATATACGATGGTTTTGCTGATCTCGCGATCAAAAAGAATAATAATCTTTGTGATTTCTTCGGCAACAAATACCAGGGTATTGCGTAACTATAAGGAAATTTTTCTTGCTTTCAATCTTTCTTTCTTTTTTTCTTTTTTTTTTTTTTTTTTGTTTTTTCTCTCTTCGTACTTTTTTAAAAACTCGTCTGATCCGTTGCGTTCGAATAATGAATGAACACAAAAAGAAAACGAAAAAGAAAATGAACAAAAAAAGTCTTATGCTTACGCTTTACAGAATATAGCCTCGCTCACGTTCTGCAAATGTTGTCCCATGTAACAAAAGGTAAAACCCCAAACTAATTGGAAGATAATGTAAAATATCGATAGGATCAACATTACCATGTTATTCTGGTTCTCGTATTCATCAAGTAGCTGAATGATATTATGAATCGAAAATGTTAAAAATGTTTTATAATTTTTTGATTCCCCCCCTTTTTTTTTATAAGTATATAAGTATATTACGTTAACTTAACTATCACTTACTTGAACGATAGTAATCCCGATGTAGCATAACGCGCACATCAATACTGCAAGATAACATGCGTTAAATTTATTATTTAAAACGTCGATAAATCTAAAAGACAAGAAAATATATTGTTCGATAAAAGATAAATAACAACTCGTATATACATATATATATGTGTGTGTATATGTATATATATTATCTATATAGGTATATAAGAAATAAAAGCAAAGAAGTATGTAGTATAATTTGTGAGTAGAAAAAAAATTACATCATGTCGTGTTTCTGGTAAAATGAATTATTAGTAAAAAAAAAAAAAAAGGAGAAAAAAGAAAAAATATGAAGATTCGATGGGCTACAATGGACTACAATGTTTTCTATAGTATCGAGACATTGTCTTGTTAACGATAAATAGAAATGATCGAATAATTGGACAATGTAATATTCTGTATCATCGATACTAACTCGATCGTATTATTATGTATTTTTATTATATGAATAATCCTGGCGTAAATTGCATCGTCTTCGATGATATTTAATCTCTTCCTCTTATCTTCCAACATGTTATCCAAAAATAATCTGAATTAGAAATTAAATTGGTATTTATTATTCACTCGTTTCTTTAATATTATACCTAATTGTGCATATCACGATATAATTTCAAATTGTACTTTTTGAGATTGCGCTACATCCCACAGGTACTTTTAACAGCTAACATTTATACAGAATGAAGAATAATTTGGATTTAGAAAAAAAAAAAAAAAAAGAAAAGAAAAAAAAAAGGCTGTACATTCTTTGAAATCTCGAAAATAATAATCAGTAGATTCGAAAGTGCATTTTCAATTCTGTCATTGTAGAAAAAAACTTATGAATCATGTTATGCGCAAATCGTTTTAATTGAGCTCAAATTTGATTTGCATAGACAACTAGGATTAAAAATATGAAAGGTGCAAAAAGAAAA
Organism: Vespa crabro; assembly: GCF_910589235.1. Classification (NCBI taxonomy): domain Eukaryota; kingdom Metazoa; phylum Arthropoda; class Insecta; order Hymenoptera; family Vespidae; genus Vespa; species Vespa crabro. The sequence goes on along the minus strand of NC_060956.1, from coordinate 1,121,632 downwards.
GAAAAAGATAAGGGAAAAATACTTACCCAACGATTCGGAACAAAGCGCAAATATATTGCAGAGTGCTCAAATACAACGAGGAGCTACTTATCGCAGCTATGCCTAATACAATGAATGAAAAATATTGAAGAAGTAATAACTTTATGAAATATGTTTCCTGTCCGTTGTACCAATTCATCGGAATTATTAATTCATGCGGTCGAGTCTCGTTCAATGGTATTATCACATCCAAAAATAGAGGGCTGATTGATATCAGGAACATCAATGAAATGTATGAATTATAAGAAACTGAAGAAAAAAAGTAAGAAAGAAAAAAAGAAAATAATAATGATAATTAATATTGTATTCGTCTCTACTATTGATTATAATTATGTTCTACAATTTTACTTACGTATGAACACGAAGATACATTGTTTGGATAGAGAAGCATACTTAAGAATAACGTAACATTCCTTTGTTTGTTTTATATTATTCCAATTGTTCAATATTTGTTTGAAACAACGTAATATCTGAAAATAAATTAATAAATAAATAAATGAATAAAAGATTTCAAATCATGAATGATGAAAAAAGAGAAAAGAAAAAAACAAAAAAGGGAATATTGCGTTTTACGAATATATAATTTGTTAATTTTTAACATCGATTGAACGTACCAACTTCTTATTGAAGAAACTAGCATAATAGATGATATTCAAAGATATCGTCGTAAGCATATAAGGGATTAAACGTAAAGACGACTCCATGCTGAGTTCGGTCGATAAAAAATTTGCGATCTAAGCTCAATCATATTTTTGGTTTTATTTCACAGGTAAAGCAGTAAAACGAAAGAAAAGAAAAAAAATAGAGAATAAATGCAAAAGCATATAAAAAATTTTTCTCGATTCATTCAACGTTTACCTGAACGAAATATATGTTGATAATGCAAACGTGTATAATGAATGCGCGAATGAACTTTTGAAATGGTGTTTGATACGGCCAAATACCAGTGATCGAACATAATTTGCGCAAAAATCCTAACAAATTTATTTCTAACTCCTTCATTCTTCTCAGAATCGTCAGAAGTGAATGACACCTAGAACACTCATCTTTTTTATCACGCTTGATTTCATTTCTTTTTCTTTTTCTTTTTTCTACGACCCTTCTTCATCTCCTGTTCTCTTAAATAATAAATTATACCGTGGTACGTCCTATAATGGAAGGAAAGGATAATATCGAAATTATGTAACATAATTATATATCCCCTCCGAGTAAGAAACTTACTTACTTATTTATTATTTCCTCTATTGTCGAGGATATAGAACCCTTCTTCAAAATATACCCGTCGTCGGTGGGGATAAATCGATCGATACCTTGTCACGATACGTATCATTGCGGTGCATCGAACATAGTCAGTGTTTGGCTGTTAACGTTGCTCGCAGTGTCACTAAATCATTCCATTATATTATCGCATGATTTGTCTTTTTCTTTTTTTTTCTGTTTATCTTTTCTTCTTTTTTTTTTTTTTTGCTTTTTTTCTTTTCTGTTTGTTCCTTTTAATATGCTATTTGTGACAAGTGATAAAGTAACAAATCGTATTTTAATTTAAATAGAGTCCAATAATTGGAACAATAAAAATTTAATCGCTTTTTGATTTAAAATGAAATTAAAATGAAAAAAAAAATTAAATAGTTATATCGTTATTCGTCGCTTCTTACATTATTAAATCGTAAGATATTATTTCTTTATATCTTTTCAATATCTATCGAACGGCTAATGATAAGTGCATTAAGAGATGAGAAAAAACAAATGATTGATAATCATAGTAAAAGTGTATGTTTCATTGAATCGTTAAGAACGTCGTGCGTTATCAAAACAATTCTTTTTTCCTTCCGTGATCTACGATCTTGATTGATGGAACGATTGTAGTATCTTGGTTTTTTACTTTGCTCTAACGATATCGACTTGCGCATTTTCTTGACCTTTTATCAATCCCGAGTAGTGTGTTCTTTTCTTTTTCTTTATTTTTTCTTTTTTTTTCAAAAAAAAAAAAAAAAAGAAAAAAGAAAAGAAAGAGAAATAAAAAAGATCGTTCGTTCGTTCGTTCGTTCAACTATACTTGTGAGTATGATTAATTAATTTTTCATGGATTCGTTAAATCGCAGATAATTTTTATCTCTCGATTATATAGAATATTATATTGTTGAAATTAAAATAATATTTGTAAAAAATTAATAAGATATTTATATCCTTTCGATATTTCCCCTATATTTATAATACGAAAATAATTAATTAAGATTTCATCTTTTACATCAGTTTAGATCATCTAGCATAGATATCCAATTAATTATAATCGATGCAACACGTTTTTCGATAGGTCGATAATGATACAGCATTAAGAATGATATTTAAAGGGATCCTACTTAGGAGGGAGTTTAATGCAGTTACTTTTATAGCTCGTTACATTCTACATTCTCTTCCTTCTAACGGGATCAAAATTTGTGGTTATTGCGGTGTTACGTGGCCACGACACTTCATTAACTCGTCGAAAACTTACGTCGTTTACGTGACGTTTAAATGAAAAAGAGTCAGCGAAAGGGATTGTGTTTTTTAGTTTCGACAAAAAAAAAAAAGAAAGAAAAAAAAAAAGAAGAAAAGAAGGAAAAAAAGAAAAAAAAAGAAAACAAAAAAGAAAAGAGATAGAAATGAACTCTAATTGTCGTTGGAAAATTCAATAGTTTGAGATTGACGTTTAAAATAGAAAGAGAGAGAGAGAGAGAGAGAGAGAGAGAGGGAGAGAGAGAGAGAGAAGAAAATTGTTACTGAAAATTGATTTTTTTCTTTTTGGCTTCCTCTTCTTTTTTTTTTCTTTTTCTTTTTTTTTTTTCTTTTCATTTCTTTTCTTTTCTTTCTTGCGAACACAAATTTTCTATACCCTCGTCAAGACAAGATATTCCCCATTTTTGTTTTCTTTCTTTCTTTCTTTCTTTCTTTCTTTCTTTATCTTCTCTCTAAATCTAATATCATATCGGTTTGATTGAAAGCAATCGAAAACGATCGACGATAGAGCACCATTCCGGTCACTTGATCACAACGAGTCGATGCTGTCGTACTTTCGTCATGACTTCAACGAAAGTACCATTAAACTCATCTTCGTTTTTCATGTTATCTCGGCTATCATTATATTTGCCATCGTTGTTGGAAATGGAACATCATATATTACATACGATCGCTAGAACTATACATACATACATATATATATATATATATATGTATGTATGTATGTATGTATGTATGTATATATGTATGCATAGTAAATATATGACGTAAAAAGAAAATTTAATGCGATAATTCTTGCGAATGTTTTCCGGTAACGCTCGATATACCTTTCAATAAAAGAAATAGTAGGAGTAGTTCAATGCGACTTTATTTTTGAACATATATACGTTTCTTACAAATATTGATAATGAATGTGCCGATCGAACGTCATATTATTTATGCGTGCACGTAACAACGTCCGATTGGCGAGAGTTACGTGCATTAAAATCATCGAGTGTCGTGTTGGAACTTTTCCATGAGAACGTCTCAGAATTCAATGGCCGAATACGTTCATCGTAACGAATAAAAACATTGTGATATGCGATATGTATGTTTGCAGGAACTTCGGTATAAAAGAAAAAAAAAAGAAGATAAAGGAAGAAAACGAAAAAATGAAGAAGGAAAAAAAAACAAGAAGAAGAAAGCACTAAATTGAATGTTTCATGACGAGCAGTGTGCGTTTTATCACAGAAAAAAAAAAAAAAGATGTCCTTTTTTTCGAGAGTGAAAAAAGGAAAAAGTTTTCAAGGTCGACTATTACGACGATCTCTCATGCCTTCGTCAATTCTTCGTCGTAATCATCTTCAGCAATAATTTTTGCTTTTTCAAACGATATCTATAAAATCGAATGAACATTTTAATTATCGTCCATTGTTGTTGTCGTATTTCGATTAAAAGGAGGAGGGGAAAAAAAAAAGAAAGATGATAGGAAAAGAAAAAATTTGTTGATCGATATTAAAAAGTTGACAAATATTAAAGTTAAATCGTTGCGCCAATATACCATGGAGATTAGTATTCGAATGATAATATTTCCCGTTTATTTTATTATGATGTATTTAATCGAGAAAGAATCTGATTATCCTTTTTTTCTTTTTCCTTTTTTTTTTTTTTTTTGCTTTTTTTTTTTTCTACGATCAGCAGTTACGCAGATATAAGGTAAACATGTATGTGTACTCACCCGAACGATGTTGATACAGATCAAACTAATTTCCAATAGAAAAAATGTTCAATAGAAATCTATGTATGTTCCGATACCGATAGTTTATTATCTCCCCGAACCTATTTTGGTGTGGAATGCATAAAAATGAATAGCCTTTGTCGAAAATACGAATTTATATAAACCCAATAGCTTTTTCGTTAGATCTTATAATCCGAAAAGAGGATCGATTTATAAACTTTCTCATCTCTCCCCATTGAATACTTTCGTTCCCGGTGAATAGCCTTTTCTACAATGTAACCAGTAGAGAAGGGAAAATTTTTTTTTTATATTACCAAGCGTCGAAAATATTTTTCAGATTCGCATTCCATTAAAAATTTTCATCCCGTCGAGTAAACTGTATTTTCCCATTTCCATGAGTGCCTTCCTATCACGTAAATTCGTTTTGATATAACCCGATGGAAAATACAAAAATATTCTGACCCGACAGAACGGTTGAACATTTTTCCTGGCATGTTGAATTATCATTAAAAACGATAAGTGACATGCTGATCATATACTATGCTGATCCAATCATCATCATCATCGTCATCATCATCATCATCATCATCATTATTATTATTATGTGAAGAAAAGAGATTTTGTCATCAATGAAGAACTCCATTGAGAAACGGTAATTGACTATCTCTCGTTTCATTTAATGGTATTATATATATCCAACATTACAGATAACCTTGGAGAAAGAAGAATCATCATAATATTGGAATAGTAAATTACTGAAACGAAAAATATATTCTCTTTAGGTCGATCATGTAGTTCAACGATGAATTCGTAATCATCCCTGTAAATGGAGGAAACGTAAAGTGTATTTTATTAAGTATATTTTTCTATTATCAATATTTCTTCCGTATCTCATTCGTAATAATCTTGTTAAATTGAAAAATAATAATAAATATTCAATATTGAAAATAATACGAATATTTTTTCATAGTTTATATAAAATTTGTTTTTCAACTTGAAAGTGATAACAAATTATATCGCGTTTCTCTCTCTCTCTCTCTCTCTCTCTCTCTCTCTCTCTCTCCCTCTCTCTCTCTTTCTCATTGCGATAGCAAGAATAAAGAACGATGCCGAATGATAAGACAGATACGAACGAGAACATAATGATCTCTTTATTTAAAACATCCGCGATCTGATATTTAATCGAGATGAATTTAATCATCTGAAACGAATTATCATTTATTCCGACATTGTTCATTACTAATTACTTACGATCGATATTATTAGCCATCGGCGAAACGACACGTGCTATAAATTCTTTGTTGTAACGTTGCCGACCCTGCATTATGCAAATCCAAGAGCCTATTCGCGAATTACACGCGCTATTAATCTCAAGTAATTAGGATCCTAGCTTCGTTAAGCATTACACTTTGATCGATCGATCGTTCGGCCATATTCCCGAGAGATTAACCTGAGTGATCATCAAAAGTATCAATTGATTCAAACACACAATGATATTCCTGAATAGCTTTATATCTTCTGTGGTTCGATTTTATAAGAGGTCAGAATACGATTGATATATTCGTTGATAGGAATATTCGAATAACCGCCGTAAATAACGATTAATCATTTATTTATTCGTCATTCATTATGAATCAACGATAAAATCATTTTTTACAAACGAAATTTCCCTCCATTCATTTATTTTCTACGTAAAAATAACAATTGTTAATTAACAAGGTGTATCATGAATAATCACGATGAATAACAAATAGCGGATTATATATTTTTAAAACGATAGAGTAAATACGATAGGAATAAAGGAAAAGTAAAAAAAAAAAAAAAAAAAAAAAAAGAAAAAAACGAAAAAGTAGAAAAGGGTTTTGTAAATACGTTCAACATATTTCTTCTTTTTTTCTCTCTCTCTCTTTCTCCTTTTTCTTTTTTTTTTTTTTTTATTCTTCTCCTTTTCCTTTCTCTTTATTTTTTAATGACGTGTCACATGCGAATATTCACGCAGGTTCACAAAAGGAAAATGTCGAATCGATCGATCGATATCTCACATAATTATCGGCGTTACGTGAAACCAAAAGAAACCCTTTTCCTTTTGTTACGCATTATACGCTCTGCTATTTATTAATATTGATTGACGTGAGAGACTCTTATCTAATCGAGATTTGTGCATTCGACGATCAAGAGATCTCATTTTTTGTCGAAAAAATCGATCATTAACTATGTTACTTTTCGATATTACATGTATTTACTGGTATCTCAAATACCGAGAGTAAATACGCTAACGCGAGAAGATAATAGAGATTATTCTTTCTCTCGCTTTGCTTATTATTATTATTATTATTATTATTATTATTATTGTTCTGGTTGTTGTATGCAGTATTTTTTTTATTCTTTATGAATTACGTATCTACTTAAATGAAACAAAGTAAATAATTCATTTTCTATATTAGGTCAATTTACATCTTCTTATATTTACACATAAGCAAATAATATCTATGTGTGTGTATGTGTGTGTGCATGTATATATATATATATATATATATGTATATATATATACACATATCTATTTATATATTATAAATTATAATTCATACTACCCTTTTCTGTTTCCATTAATTTTCCTTTTCATCGAAACGAATATAGCACCATGGCGTAAGAGAGTGAGCATTTAACAGACTGAAGCAAATGTTTTGTTGTTTGTTTTTGTTTTTTTTTTTTTTTTTTTTAAACTTATTTACGAAAAAAAATGGTCATAATTTTTCTTTTTTGTCATAGGTATTATCTTTTTTCTACCTTATTAATAATCAAATACTCACGATTAGAAAGAACTCATTCGTTAAAACGAAGAATCCTCCTATTGATAGATAAGAAGGCTTTATACTTTTCATCAATATTATAATAAATAATTTTTGAATTTTTACGGAAGCCAAATACCATGGCGTCATTATTCTATGAATTAATATCACGATGGATATTTAAGTTTATGAGAATATTTAACAAGGATAGGAACAAAACGGAACGATGTACTCACGCACTTTCAAAGACGTCGTTGCTATAATCGATAATTTTTTGACCAAGAAAACTGATAATGAAAATTGTAAATAGTTGAATGATCATCAGCGTTATCAATTTTTCATCTATTACGCTTATCTGTATATGAAAAAAAAAAAAAAATGTAAGATTTTATTCTCAGTATATCTATTTTTTCTGTTTTTTTCTCTTTTTTTTTCTTTTTTTTTTCTAAGTACACATTCAATTACTCACCTGTGAAATTTGAAAGGTAACCGTGATAAACCATAATATGTATATGAAAAAATTGGTTTTAGCGAAGAGTAAATTTATTTGATCGACGAAGCTACAAATAAAACATTTATCTTCTTATTTCTCTTCTTTTGATATTTTCTGGGGAATTTTCTCTTTTTTTTTTTTTTTCTTTTTCTTTTCTTTTCTTTTCTTTTCTTTTACTCTTATCCCCGCCACCACGTCTATTCTATTCTATTATAATATTATGATCATTTATATAAGAAAAACTCATACTAACTCTAATGCTCTTCTGTGACACTCGACGGCACGTATTATTCTCGCATACGTTTTGTTTTCCTGATAGATATAGTCTAATAATCTGGCTGGTCGCTCCTCCAGTGAGTGCCTCATTACGTATCTATGCGAGACAAGAGGGAATTGTTAAGCTGTTAGTAAATTAACAGGTTTAGAAGCACTAACCCGGTAAGGACGAACATCGAGCAAGCATGTTGTACGCATACTATTAACAATCCGAATGTACCAGCTATTGTGATCCCTATGGCGATCATAGTTAAATAATAGATAAATATTATCTTTAGTATATATTTTTCTCGACCTGAGAAATATTCTAAAATTGGTGCGAATTTCATTTGTCGAGTTTTGTTCAATGGATCGATCACGTCTAATATAAGAGGATACATTGATCCAGGTAAGGTTAATCCAAAGTGTATATACATGATCACTATTACATAAAAGTATTTATTATTCTTCTTTTTCCCTCCCTTTTTTTTTTTTTTTTTTTTTTTTTTTTTTTAAGTAAAAATGTTCTTTCATCATTTTAAATTCCAATCATTCTTACATAATATAATGATCATAAAGATACGAGTTTTAGCGGCAAACTTTCGTAAAATTTCAAATTCCTCTTGATTCTCAACTTTATACCATTCATATTTTATACTATCGAAAAGCTTTATCTACGATAATATAAATATCTTTTATCGCATATTGTAATTTCTCAATATTAAATTTTCATAAAATAATAATATTGTATTAATCTATTTAAGAACGTACCTGATCGATGCGTTTATGAAAAAAAATGCCAAAGTAAAAGATATTTACTATCGTGCAACTAGTAACGTACATTATATTTTCGATCATCAAATCAATATTTGTACCCGATATTATCAATCTCATAATCTAAAAGCAAAAATTATTAAGATTTTAATCGTCGGTAATATATTTTTTGAGAGATGAATTTTCTTACCTCGATTATAATTGAGCATACGATACCTAATTGAACGAAAAATGTACGGATAAGTATCTTTCTTCGATCCGTGTAAGGCCAAAGTCCTATCAACGATAATAAAGAACGATTGATCCTATAAAATCCTTTCTCGAATACGTTCATATCTATGGCAGGAGGAAGCAAGTCTGTTTCGTAAAAATGTATGATATCTTCTCTTTTTTTTCTTGTCACTATTATTTTTTTTTTTTCTTTTTCTTTTTCTTTTCTTTTCTTTTCTATTCTTTTCTTTGCACCCTCGACAAGTTATTACTATGTATTATTTATGCAAAAAAAATCGATAATAATTATGGACAATAACAAGTAACACCTTACGTCCTTCTATGGTAACAAAAAGAAAGAAATACACACACATATATGCACACATTGCGTGCATTCACATATGCGAAACATTTGAAAAAAATACATGAGGTTGATGATATCGATCTTATCGGACATTAATATCATTCGTTACATATAATTATCGAAATTGTCTCGCAAGAAAATTTGCTTCCTTCCATTCGTACTATCGGCTATATTTTATCTTTATTTTCTCGATCGAAATAGACATGCGCGGTTTCACGTCGACGCGACAGAGAATAGCGTCATTTCTTTACGGTTCGTCCTCGTGACATGTCGTTATTATATTTTACCCCTTACATTGCAAGTTCTTCCGTGAAAATCGCCGTCCCGTTGAAAGGTGTTCATATTACTCCCAAGTTTTACGTCCTTCTTATGGTAAAATTAATTTTAATACTTCAGATAATACTCTCTCTCTCTCTCTCTCTTTGTGTATGTGGTTCTTTTCATGTCTCTTGAAAAACGTGTCTCGTTCGATCGAAGTGTTTTTAATGGTAATTAACAAATTACTATTATGTACATACATATGTATACACACACACACACACACACACACACACACACATATATATATGTGTGTGTTTGTGTTTGTGTGTGCGTATAAAAATAAAATATATATATATATATATATAGGCATAAACAAACAACAATTAAAAATATATATGCGCAAGAGGTAACGAAGAATAAAGATTCATTATTTTTTTATTTTACATTTGAACTCGACATATGAATGAAATATTTATAATCCAAGATAATCCATTTACAATCTCGAAAGCATCGGTTCACGTTAATCAGGATGTAATTAAATCGTATATCGATATCGGATATCGGAAATCGGCTTTACTTATGCGACCCTTCTCTGAATTGTCATCCAGTTTGTGAATAATGAAGCACAATTATTTCGATTTCGTGCGATAATACATGACCAGGGATATATATATATATATATGTCATTTTAATTCCCCATGTCGATATATTTACATACACATGTAAGTTATTTCAATATGTACGATCTACGATCGTGTAAAGTTTTTCATATTTCATTGTTAAGTTTGTTTTATTTTCTTTCTCTCTCTCTCTCTCTCTCTCTCTCTCTCTCTCTCTCTTCGTTCTCTTTTTTTCCTTTTCTTTTCTCTTCGCTTCGTCGTCGAAATGATTTCATCTAAATTTGGACATCGTTTGTTTCTATTACACCACGCGAGAAATTCACTTATTCATCTAACCGCATATAGGTACTTGCATACATACGTGTTACGTTTATATGTGCATACACATATCCCTTCGAATGTCATAAATAGTTCCGCGAGATGTGCACTTGGATCTCGTTAATCTACACTCACCTTGACTGCATCTCTTGGCATGCAAGCTGCATCTCTCTCTCTCTCTCTCTCTCTCTGGCAATATCATGCAATATTTACTACCTAACAAGTCAAATCGTGTGATCCGTTTATCTCGTAAAATCGACGAACAAAAGACGCTGATAAAATAATATCCTATGGAAAATTTTCATCCGTTCCTATTACCATCCTCATCTTCTATTTTTTCTTTCTTTCTTTCTTTCTTTTTTTTTTTACATTACTTCGAAATTGAATCAAAAAAGAGAAAATATATATATATATATATATATATATATATATATATATATATATATATATATATATATATAAATGTATACACGTAGAGGAGTGTTTAAAAGAAGAAGAAAAAAAGAAGATTATAATTTTCATTGTTTTAGCCTTTAAATAATTATTTCCCATCGTTTATAAAGTTTGGCATCGAGCCTTAAAATTTTCATCATTCGACCTTTCGTCGATCCATTTTCGTACAATTATTTCATTCTATTATAGATTAGCTCGAACAAAACACGTGGAAAAGACGGGGAAAGGAAAACGGATGTAGAGGGAAAGGAAGGAATAATATCAACGAATTCACAAGCTATCTATGAGCTAACTAGTATAACGTTAACTTGAATGTTGTACCTAGCTAAGCTCGTTTCTAATGTAAGACGATTACTCGGAGGAATGCGTTTAATGGTCACGCCCATGTCGTTCACTGCATTTCATCCGCTTTATCCTCGAATTCGAGTTACTTTGGTAAATGCGAATCGTTTAACAAGAATTAACCAACTTCGAACAATTCAATGATAAGAATTCCTAATAATTAAGATGTCCGTTATCAAAGCAGATTAGAAATTGATGGAACATAATAAATTTCGTTAAACTTTTGAAATTAAACGAGAAGTATTTTTAATCAAAATTTTGATTTTTCATTAACATTATTCTCGATAACGTTCGAGTTATATTATCGATCTATATAATCTTTATTATTTAACGTATGTTATTTAATTAAAATATTAAATTTTGTAATAAGGATAAACGATAAAAGAGAGGACACACCTTTTGATACCATCCGATGTATTTCAATTACCTTGAAGAAATATCCTGAACGTAAACTAAATCTTTTAGTTCTTAATTTCTTTGAAACAATGCTCGAGTATATTTCTCCGGTTGACTTAGATTACGGGTATATCTTACGTTCGTTGTTAAATAATGCCATTCTTTATCTAAGACACATTACTACGGTGTGAATAAAGGTAGTCTAGAAAAACGTCTCTATTGTTTTATAAAACACGTATCATGAGAGGATATTAAAGGGTTATTTATAAGCGAGTCGAATTAAAAAGAGTGGAAATATTTTAGAGGGGGAAAAAAAAAAAAAAGAGAAAAAAAGAAACAAACAATTCCATAAGTTACAATTTTCGAAAACATTTATTCCCCCATTCCCTCAACCAACCACTATCCATCCCGATAACGATTAAGATAATAGAAATATCGGAATGAGAAAATGTATTTTATATGTATGAACGTATACGTGTATGATCGAGAAATATAAAGAAATTTTATCGGCAATGCAATGCAGCCACAGGATTTTACGACATGGAAGGATCACGACATGGCCAAGAGAGAGAGAGAGAGAGAGAGAGAGACAGAGAGAGAGAAAGAGAAATGCTCGAGAGCTCGCCATCGTAAACACCAGAGGATTTCTTGAAGAGGATCTTCGAGGGATCACGAGAGAAGGGTTTCCATCGATGGTTCTCGCTTTTACTCTACTATTTTTCGCTTATTCGATGCATCACCCTTTCCGATGCTTCTCGTTTCCCCCTTACCCGCCCCCTCCCCCACTCCCCGTATCTCCTCTCGTCACACTCGTCCCTCTCGTTTCACTCCCATCGAAGAATTCTCTTTAATCGTTTTATCGAGCTTTTCGTACTTTACCGAGCTTACCTCCGTGTGAAATATGAAAGACCGAAGAGATAGAGAGTTAAGTGTTAACTTTAAGTGGCAACTACGACGATTCCGATAATCCTTCGATATCTCTCGATCGTTCGACATATCGAATCTTTGAAAAATTTTTTCTTTAAATCGATCTCCATCGATTCTACGCAATAAATACTTTCGTTGAAATAATAATAATGCGATTTAAGGATTAGGAAGGCGATATTAGGAGAGGGAGAGATCAAAATGGGATTGTTCTATGAATATAAAAAGTAAGAAAATATTATTTCGTCGATATTGATTCGTTTGAGAATAAATAAATATTCGATTCGATATCGATCGTGAATAAAACGTAAAGGAAGTGTTGTTCGGATTTAATGTTTTTTTCTGTTTTTTTTGTTTTTTTTCTTTTTTTCTTTCTTTCTTTTTTTCCCCTCTTTGTATTAAGAGCGTTTCCAATGGCAACCGGAGCTTCTAGCCCGAGATCGAGGCTAATTATTTTCAAGGTCAGCGGAGCCTGAAATTCGTTGTACTTTGCCGCGAAACGAATCTATCTTTACCCGGCCGTTGGATGGCATGTTCCGACAAAGGCCGACGAATATAGACCGACCGTTTCTCGAGATGTTAATTTGAACACACGACCGTAGAGAGTTCCCATTCTGTGATACTTGAATTAGGAGCTGAAATTCAAAACTGTTTACGGGATCAATCGATCGAGCTTCGATCGATCGCGGTAACAAGATGTTTCATTTTCTTTTTCCTTCGTTTTCCTTTTTCTTCTTTTTCTTTTTTCTTTCTTTTTTTTTTACATTTCTCTCTCTCTCTCTCTCTCTCATTTCTTAACAGCGTACATTAGGAAAGTAGCCGTTGAACGCTTGCGCGTACGCGAATAAAATTGGAAAAAGGGTGGGAGAATGTTAGAATCAACCTTGAACGAGCCTGTGTAGACGTAGATTACGTAAGTAAACTTAAAGTCAAGTCTTTACGTACGATCGTAGAACTCGATCGTACGAAAATGATGAAAATCTCGAAGTATTTATGGCGTCCTTTTTTTATTTTCTTGGTTTCCTTCGATCGATCTCTTTCAATCCCTTAAACAAAGTTTAGAACGATAGAGAAATATAGATAAAACAGATAAATAGATTAGATAGATAGATAGATAGATAGATAGATAGAGAAAGAGAGCTAGTTATTTCAGCCACTCGAAATATGCCGGGTCTCGCGGTGTGATGTTCGTTTCGAGACGCGTGCCGTGAATGTATTTTCACAGTCAGTTGGAAATAGCCGTCGACCGATCTAATATTATAATAGCGATGACTGTGGTGGTGGGTTTGTAGAACGATGCTTGAGTCTTCTTCCCATCGAAAAGAAGAAGAAAACGAAGAAAACGAAGAAGAAGATGAAGAAGAAGAAAACGAAGAAGAAGAAGATGACGAAGAAGAAGATTAGAAACGCACGCGCGTGCCTTCTAGCGAGTTTCTGGCCGTGCTTGTAATGCTCCGCTAGTGCAGAGCGAGAACGAGAGCATCTAACGTTACTTCTTCTTCTTCTTCTTCTTTATTGTTGTTGTCATTGTAGTTGTAGTTGTAGTTGTCGTTTCGTCGTCGTTCTTACGGAAGACTTTTACCGTGACAGAGAAGACCTTCCTATCTCTCTCTCTTTCTCTATCTCTCTCCCTCTCTCTCTCTCTCTCTCTCTGTCTCTGTCTCTGTCTGTCTGTCTTTCTCTTTCTCTATCTGCTCGCTTTTCGTCGAGCAACAGTTTCATCTTTTCCTGCCAACAGAATGGCTGGTGATCGGTGCGCGGCGTTTTCTCCTTCAAATTTGACGATAATTTGACGTTAAATATATGCAAACTTTGAAACATTTCGCTTCGTTAAACGTTATTAAATGATTTCATATTAAAATATAATTAATACATCAAAGTTAAAAGGAACGAAATTTCTATAATATATAATATTCAATGATATCGGTATTTTATGCCTAGTGTGGTTTGACCACGTGATGTGACAATAAATGAGATGGTATTATCGATGAATGATAAATAATGATCTTTGTTTTTAATCGACGAACGACATTGATTCGAATTATTATCGAATGAATGGGGCGGTGGGGGGGGAGGGGCACTAACAGAGTACGATCATTCCAATAACGCGGGCTAGTAAGTTTCGTCGAGTAAAAAAAAGAAGAAGAAAAAAAAAAAGTAAAAGAAAATAAAATAAAAGTAACCGTGTGTCGTTTATATAAGCCGTGAGATATGTTTCGTTGAGTTTGATCGAAAGAAAAAGAAAAAAAAAAAAAAAAAAAAAAAGGGAAAAAAAAGAACAAGGAAAGAAGAAGAGCATATAACCGTGATATTTCATGGAAGCTGTGCATTTGTATATTTTTATATGTCTACTGATGTACTTCCTGTTAAATATCGTGAAAACATTTGTTATCATTTACTTGAAATCATAAAGAAAAAGAAGAAAAAGACGAAGAGGAGGAAGAGGAAGAAGAAGAAGAAGAAGAAAAAGAAGAAGAATAAGGGGATGTGGAGAAAAAGAAAATGAAAGAATTTCTATGAATTTCTATGCGTTAGATATCATAAGATCGAATTACGAGAGAACGTTCGTATTCATCATTTTTTAAGATCTTTTAAGTTTATCAAGATAAGTGTCCTTCTTTATGGTGAATAATAGTTATATTTGCCGTCGTAACCCGATAGAGATCGGAACGCATCGGTTAGAAATAATTTCGCCTCGTTGAACGAAAGTGCCACTAAAGGTCGTTGTTCGTGCTCGTGCATCGTTAGTCTCGACGTCGTCCATTTGCAGTCTTGACAACGATGCAATTGTGATATCCTCCTTCATCTCCTCTTCCAACATCGTAACTAATCGGGACACGCCATGGCCGGCAGATTTCGTAAAATGGTAATTCGATTCGATTCGACAGTTTGAAAATTATTTTCTGTTTTTTTTTTCTTTTTCTTTTTTTTTAAGCATTTGAACATTATTGAGCAATGAATTATTTAAAAACAAATATATATATATATATATATATATATATATATATTATATTTGTATGTATATGCATATCGAATTTAATCGTCGAAATAAAAATATACTTTGCTCCATCGTCCAACTATACGCTGGATAAATAATAAACCCGGCCACGTATTAAACATCAAGATAATTGCGCGAGCGTTGAACGCTTCTTCAAAAAATGAGGATGAAGAGGGGTGAGTAAGGGTATTGGGGGAGCTAGGATCTCCTTCCCACGCGAATTTTCTATAAATATTTCGTTACTCTCTATAAATCAACGGTTGCAAGCTCGGTCTTTACGACACGTGTTGCGCCGACGCACGTGTATAATGTAGACCTCTTTGAGTTCGCAAATAGTAACAGAAATATAAACAAGAAAAAAAAAAAGAAAAAGAAAAAAGAAGAAAAAAGAGAAAGATCGAATGAGTGGTTAGAAGAAACGTATGACGTTTATTTAAGGAATCGTTCGAACGAAACGAATACGTACTAAAACGATTAAATGCAATTTCCAATTCATTAACAACAAATCGATTGTAACAAATTGATATTGATTTTATCAAGTACCTTATCGTTAGAAATCATGGTGCAATCGAATCGAACTCGACATTTAATGTTTTCCGCTAGGATGAGCAATTCTAAGCATTCCGTTAGGATAAGCAAAATAAACTAGCTAGGATCGTAGCTAGCTGGGTAGGTAGGTTAACTCATTGTTAAGCTTCCTATAGGGGTAAAGGGTTTGATATAGTGTGAGCGAGAGAGAAAGAGAGAGAGAGAGAGAGAGAGAGAGAGAGAGAGAGAGAGAGAGGAGTGTAACTAGTTAATTGATTTTGAGACCTCAAGCAGACTAGATTAGCACGCGTGATACCCTCCTTCGACGGTAGTTGTTTATGCGAGATGTCGTTGGTTATGCGAGATGTCGCTCGTTTAATAACGTTATACCCTATTATAAAGCCACATATAAGGAAGAAGGATGGAGAGAGAGAGAGAGAGAGAGAGAGAGAAAGAGAAGGAGAATAAGGAGGAAGAGAAAGAGGGAAAAGAGAAGAGAAACTTGTCCTCTTTTCGAACAACGTTTATTATCCTTCCTCCTTCTAAAGAGAATCTCTCTTCGTTGGAAAGTCTTTAAAAAGACTTCTACTCGAAACACTCGCCGGTAATCTTCTTAATAACATTTCGATAACATCTTCATTCGACGACTTTCTCGGCATTTAATTTCTTACGCATCGTTCGAGCTCATCGGCTTTACGATCTATATATGCGATATTGGGGTTGATATCAGGAACTGGAAAGAGCGGGGAGAAATTAAGAAAAGGATTAAAAAAAAAAAAAAAAAAAAGAGAGAGAGAGAGAAGATTAAAAAAAAGAAAAATAGAAGAGGAAAAAAATATGTTATCGATCTCCTTTGGAAAAAAAATTTTCTATTGCAAGTAAATTGATCTATCCACGAATTTTTTTTTTATTTTTTTTTTTTTTTATTTTTTTTTTTTTTTTTTCTTTTCTTTTATTCATTTATCGAATTCGTCGGATATTTTTTTTAACGTTCTTTTTTTCTTTTCCTACTGAAAAAAAAAACAAAAAAAAAAAAAAAAACAGAAAAAAAACCATAGAAAAATATTCCAGAGCTTTTTTCGATAAGCTAAATATAATAATTTGATATATTTGTTTCAGGTAAACGGCGACGATGATTGGGAGTACGAGGAGATCGTTTTGGAAAGAGGTGGGGCCGGTTTGGGCTTTAGTATCGCCGGAGGTACCGACAATCCTCACTTTGGCAACGACACGGCAATTTACATCACCAAACTTATACCGGGTGGGGCGGCATCCGCGGATGGACGTCTTCGCGTTAACGATACGATCCTTCAGGTGAACGATGTCTCCGTCGTTGACGTACCGCATGCGGCCGCTGTAGATGCCCTTAAACGTGCCGGCAATACCGTCAAATTGGTACGTTCAATTACATTCTTTCTTATCTTTGAATCCTCTTTTTCTTCTTTTTTTCCCTTCCTCTCTCTCTCTCTCTCTCTCTCTCTCTCTCTCTCTCTCTTCGTCTTAAAATATTTGCCGATGAAACTCGAAAAATTTTGATAAATAATAAATTATATATTATTATATACTATATAAATATAATATATAATATAGAAATATAGATGTATACATACATATATAATATATATATATATATATATATATATAGCGTTCATACGATCGCACCAATATCATTGGATACTCATCGATTTCTCCTTTCAAAATTACGAGTATACTTTCTTCGTTGCGTAAAAGAAAAAGAAAAAAAAAGGAAGAGGAGAAGAAAAAGAAGGAAAGAAAATAAAATAAAAATTGAGATAGTGAGCTATGAAACGATACATCCGGTGGACGTTATAACGAACGAGATCTTCGAAAGTTTAACACGTTTCTTAAGACTAAATGGGAGAAGGAATCTTTGAGAGCAGGTAAACGATCGTCGCTTCAGAACTTTTTAAAGATGAAAGGAAAAAAAGGAGGGAGAGAGAAAAAGAGAGAGAGAGAGAGAGAGAGAGAGAGAGAGAGAGAGAGGAAATATTCGGGAAATCCTTATGACAAATAGATATAGGGCCCGTGCAAGTTATCTTTTTTCTTTCTCGTTTTCGAAAAGTTGTTGGAAAACTTCACGATCGTTTTCGTTAAAGAAAAGAAAGAAAATGAAAAACGTATTTATGGGTGAGGAGATAACGATCTTGTACTACGAACTTTTGTTTATGAAACGTTCAAAAGGTAGAAGTATCGTCTCTCTTTACTAAATAAAAATCGAAACTATATAGATTTACGTCGTACTTTTAACGATCGAAATTTTCAAGTAAATTATTTTCGCAGTTAAGCTATTATTAATGTCGTATATGTTTTATTTATATAATTATCACGCGAGAAAGAGAGAGAGAGAGAGAGAGAGAGAGAGAGAGAGAGAGAGAGAGAGAGAGAGAGAGAGAGGGGAAAATACTTTCGTACCGTTGTGTACCTGCATCTGACATCGAACGTGACGTTTAATTACGCGGATAAATTATCGCGGTTCAAGCTGAGAATAAAAAATAAAAAGTAAAAAATAAGAAATAAAAAATGAAAAAAAGAAAAAAAAGAAAGAAAGAGAGGAAAAAAAGAAATGAAATAAAAGGAGAATGGGAAGGAAGGGAAAAGAAAATTGCACGTTAATTCTCATATCCTGGGACCATTCCGACGATCGTCACGCTTTATTTCGCGTTCGTGATCGTTCTCGCGAATTCGTTTCGCGAACGTCATTGAAAGGAGGCGGAAAACGTGGGGCAGGGGGAGGGGAGGGGGAAGGGGAGGGGGAGGAATTTGTGGACGGGAATCGATAGTCGGTTGAAAAATAAAATGGAATTCCTGTAATTAATTTTCCTACGTGAACTTTTTTATTTCCGATGGCGAGAGAAGTTACATGCATATGAACGAAAACGTGGAAAAAAGAAAGAGGAAAAAAAACGACGAAAAAAAAAAAAAAAAAGGAAAAGAGAGAAAGAAAAAGGAAAAAATGAAAAAAGAATCGAACGACGTCGTTCAAAACGAGAAACGGAAAAAGAGCACGGTTAACTAAACAATAAAAAGGAAAACGATGGAAAAGGAAAAAAAAAAAAAAAGAAAAATAAAAAAAAAGGGAGAAAAAGAAATGAATTGTCCTTTCGTTGCAACTCGATGTAATTGCATGTTCCTAACACATTTTAAATATTTTCTTGTATATTTTTATTTCTTTTTATTTTTTTATGTTTTCGTTTTCTCTCTTTCGTAGTATGTTCGCCGACGGAGACACACGCAGCTGATCGAAATCGAATTGATCAAAGGCAATAAAGGTCTTGGCTTTAGTATCGCCGGTGGTATTGGCAATCAGCATATACCCGGTGACAATGGGATATACGTTACGAAGATCATGGAAGGTGGAGCTGCACAGGTCGATGGTCGTCTCGTTGTTGGCGACAAATTGGTAGCAGTTAGAAATGCCATGGTAAATATACACGTTTACGTTTTCTCTTACATTTAAATTCCATCGTATCGGATAAAGTTATGAACGTACAAATATACACAGTACAGGTAAGTAAATATATACGATATACGTCGAGGGACCAAAAAAAAAAAGACGTTTCATATAAAAACGATTTTATTTTATTTTTTCATTCTCTTCCTTTTTTTTTTTTTTTTTTTTTTTCTTTTTTCTTTTTTCGCAAGAAATCCCAAGAATTTCATATTACGTTTTCCCGTAAAAGAGAATAGTAGCTGTGTAGATATAGCGCTATAATATCTATGTACTTACTTCTGGACGAGTCGGTCCCTTTTAGAAAAATGAAGTCGTGATCATTTTTCATTCTAAAAGGGCAGGGGCTACTACTAGCACCACACTTTTCTAGATTTTCGCGATAGAACTACCAATGGAATGGCCGGTTAAGTGCAGATGAGAAAAATAGATTAGGGCGGTCCGAAGCTCGTCCGAGTAGATAATTGATAGCTCCTCTCCCTCAATGATATGTGTGTGTATGTGTGTATACACACATATATGTGTGTGTGTGTGTGTATACATATATATATATATATATAGATCTACCTATATATAACGAAGAGTTCCTTCTTTCGTTAATTCCCCATCACTAGCACCACCATCATCTCCATTTTGCCTCGGTGGATGCGAGTCTCTCATCATTTCGAAACTTCCTACGATCTTTCGCTTCAGCGCTCCTGCCTCCTCTTTCTTTTCTACCCCGTTTTTCTCTTCAATCTCCTTTTTCTTTTCCCTCGTTTACGGTCTTCACTTCCGAATCGACGAAGAAAAAGCGGCGATTAAAGCGACCGGCACCACTGTTCCCTTGATTTATGACCATAGGAAAAATGTAAAGCTCGCTTTAAGCGGCAATCTACCACGTTCTTTACCTCCTTTTTTCTTTCTTTCTTTTTTTTTCTTTTCTTTTTTTTTTTTTTTTTTTTTTTTTTTTTTATTAGTTTTTTTCTCTTTTTCTTTCTTTCTTTGCTTTTGTTTTTGTTCTTTTCTCTTTTCTCTCGTTGTTGTTGTTGTTGTTGTTGTTGTTATCGTTAGATCTTGTTGTTCAAATTCATATAAATCTATAGTACACGTAATTGATGATATCGATCGTTCGATATCCAACGTCGTCTAAAGTGGTATGGGTAACTTTCTTTACGAACTATGAATTACTTTGTACGTTATCAAAGCATCCACGGAATCTTAATTAACCGTTGGTACGTACTAGATCGACGTTCTGTGGCCGTCTCATCGAACGAAAAACCTAGCAAACGTGTTATATACATATACATATACATGTATTATATAAGTACACGTGTATATATGTGTATGTATATGTATATATATATATATATATACACATATAAATATATATACAAGAGGTCCAAGTGGTAGATTCTGAAGTCGATTTAACTTTGCGCATGATTACGTGCCACTAAGCTTGCTCCGTGTCCGTTGAAAGTTCGTCAGATGTTCGCGACAGTGTTACCAAAACTTTCCGACCCGTAGCTTTTTCCCATGTGGCACAACAATCGCTCTTCTATAATTACATTCGACTACTCAACGAAGAAAATGAAGAGGAAGGAACCACCATTTGTCTTACCTTCTTATCACTATAATATCATAATCGGATAAAAACTAGTTGTATCATTTCAATTAAATGGTACATTTTAATTTTGCATTATATTTTTTTCTTTCTTTTTTTTTTTTTTTCTTTTTTTTTTTCGTTATTTAATTAAAACGTTGAATATCATGGAAGAAATCATGAATATCACGAATTGGCTAAGCTAAAATTAGTAGAAATATCTAATTATATAATAAATATCAATATTTATTAATTTTTCAATACTAACAATGGACGAATTAAATATGCCAGTAAGATAAATTCATTAAAACACGATTATAAAATTTCAATGTATTCGTTGTAGATAAAATTTTACAAATCATATCTATCGTATAATAAAAGATTCAAGTTGACGCTGTGTTATCAGTCATGTAATATTAAAGCGAGCATTCAACGTGTTAATTATCATTAGGAAATAGGAAGTTTAATAATAAAATAAGATCGATATATATGTATATATATATATATATATATATATATATATATATATATATATATACATATAGATAGATCGAATATATTTAAGATTATTCTATTGATTTCAGCAGGGTGACAAGAACCTCGAGAATGTTACGCACGAGGAAGCTGTGGCAACATTGAAGGCAACTCAGGATCGTGTAGTACTTTTGGTGGCTAAACCCGAAGGCACCTTACCTCCACCGCCACCGGCTTCGGATCGTTCGGTATCACCACAACCACGTGAGTATAACGTTTGTTCGCGCGTTAAACGAACTAAATTATTATTTTTAAAATGATACACGATAACGAGTGAGAAAGTGGGAGGGGGAAATGTCTCATGCACTTTTCTAAATTGAATCATCTTTATTCTACGATACGATATCTTTGTCATATTCAACATAGACATTTTTAAGACGTCTATTTCTTTCCCCTCCCCCCTCTCTTTCTCTCGAAAGAAGAAAACGTAGAAGTTAAAGAAGTAGAAAAAGATACGACGAGTATAGTATTGAAATTTAAATGAGGAGCATAACATCCCAAACGTCTCTCTTCTTCTATGGATAAACAAGAAAAGAAAGAGAGAGAGAGAGAAGTATCAGTAAAGGAGAGGTATGCGAGGAAATGATAAAAATGAATTTTTGATCCGTGGATATTTTCAGAGAGGGATATACACCCTCTTTCTATCTTGAGTCCCGTGATCGGACGTAAACGTAACTTATTCATCGTCTTCATAAAGCAGCCTCGTAAACTCTCTCGTCTTGAGTCATCTTGAGCCGAGAATGCGTTTCTTCGACTCCTTCTACTGGTCCTTAGTTCAGGACTTGTGACAGAAAGGATAGAGCTGGAAAGGACAGAGAGGAAGAATAAGACGTTCGGAGAGACACCAAAGAGAGAGAGAGAGAGAGAGAGAGACAGACAGACGGACAGACAGATAGAGAGAGAGAGAGAGAGAGAGAGAGAGAGAGAGAGAAGTGTGGGTTTATCGTGGCTGAATTCAAATTGCTCCTTTAAAACAACGACGTGGAAGTAGCAAGACAGTAGAGAAAGGAGAAAGAGAGATGAGGAGGTTAAGGAGGAGGATCGGTGCTCTCGCCTTCAAGCAAGATTATCCGAATATTTGCCTTAATCTTTGTAGAAACGGCCGGAGGACGTGCTAAATTTCATGGATAGAGAAAATGAGGGGGCGGAGGGTGATGAGAAGAAGAGGTCGAGCAAGTCGTTCGCCTTTCGTCTCGTTTTGCGAGACGGAGGTAACGAAAATTTTATCGTCGATGCTCTTGCTTTTTGATGGTCCAATGCTTTCTCTCTCTCTCTCTCTCTCTCTCTCTCTCTTTCTATCTTTTTCTTTCATGAGAGCGAGCAAACACGTCGAACTTTTTATTATTCCTTTTTTGACCTGACGGAACGTTAAAGCGTTGGTGCGTTCTCTCGTATATCGCGAATAAAAAGCTGGTAGTGGTGGTGGTAGAGGTGAAGAGGATAACAAAAAGCTTCAATGATGTCTTTCGAGTGGGTCGTTTTTGTCGACTTTAATCGGATACCACAGCGGTTCTACTACTTTTAATTCCTCTTTATATGAGAAGTTTTACGAGCGATAGAACACTCGATAAAATCACTCGGGTTCCTCTTCTTCTCTTTTTCTTTTGCTTTTCGACCTATGCCGGGCTTTCCGTCGTATTTATTAATTACGGCCGCTTTAGAGCTTTCTGGATTCACTTTTTGTGACAGTAAACTCATCCAATTGAGTAATTCAAAGAAAGCTCGATTAAAAACATTATCGAGAAGATAAAAAAAAAAAAACAAAAAAACGAAGTTCTGTTAATCGGATAGATCGTCTCTCTCTCTTTCTCTCTTTTTATTCGTCAATTAATCTCTCTTATCTCTGTGAATATTTTATCTTTAACAGGTAAGCAAAATGGGGCAGTGTCAGCGTTGGAAAATAATTCAACGCTACCGTATACGCAAGAATCTCGTCATGCGTCGTCTTTAGCGCTTCACGGCGTCGCGACGCCTCGCGCCGTTTCACAGGAGGACGTCTCTCGGTGAGTTCACTATGAATTTATTTTCTTAGTTAACGATAATACCGCATATCATTCCTACAAAATGTATCCTTTATCAAATTGGACGGAATATAAATATCCTCTTTATTCTGTTCATTGACACGTCGGTCTACATAGCAATTTTGCTCGGTCATCATTGCTTATGTTCGTTTATGATGTCTCTGATAAATACGAGTTGTATGTTGCTTAACAGAGCATATTTTTCTTCTTCTCTCTCTCTCTCTCTTTCTCGTTAATGATATCAAAATTTATACTTTAGCTCGTGCGAGTGAAAGATAGGAGCTCTAGTAGTTAGTTCGTGTTAATAATGTCAGGGAAAAATTAATTATGCAAGAAGAGAGCGTGATCGTAGAAAGACGATAACATTCGAGAACGTTAAAATTGCCATATATTTTTTTACGATTGGAAACATCAAAAATGTCAAAATCCTAGACATATCCTCTACGAATATATCCCCTTTTCCAGAGATCATAAAACGGAAGTAGAACGTGTGTCGAGAGCCGTGCGAGAGTTAATTTCCAATGTATCGGGAACTTATCGAATTGGTTTGCTCGACAGGATGGATCGATTGAGAACGCGTTGTGTAATGTACGGAAGGTAGATGTACCATCATCCCTCATTGGTCCCTTCTATTGACCCACCGATCGATGCTGACCTCATAGTATCCTCTCTATAAACGTTCCACGAATGAGAGTATCGCTTTTACGTACTTATCCACGAATTAGAACCTTTTAGATATGTCCGAGTACCTTTCGTGATTTCTACTTCGTTAAATTGTAATCCAAAAGGAGTATGTACTCACGAAGTTTAGAAATCCATTCATCGAGTATTTCTGAGCAACTCATGAAAGTTTAGGGACGAAATCGTCGTCGTCGTCGTCGTCGTCGTCGTCATCTACAGGCTTCTATTAAAGACAAGGAACTACATCTGAGAGCTAGCAGCTGTTGAGAAGATTCGCGAACCACAAATAATGAAATATTCCATTCATAGTAACTCTTAATAGCAAGTTCCGGCGGGATTGGAATAGTCGAAAGTGCAATTAATCCTTCCTTCCTTCCTTCCTTGCCTTCTCCATCCTTTCACCCTTCCATCCTACTATCCCAGCATCCTTGCATCCTTCCTCTTCATTTCCTACCTCCCACCTTCATCTAGTAGCGTTCAGTCGACTATCTATATCGGTACTCCCTCTTGAAATCTTTAAAGTTTTGCGACCTTACCTTACTCTCCCTTTACCTTTTCAAAGATTCCACCTTCGCCGGAAGGGATTTGGCGAGTTCTACAACGAGAGGGAAACGAGAAAGAGAAAAGTTACAGTCGTAGAAAATGCTTTGAAAGTGGATGGGTAGCCAACTGAAGCTTTAGAGAAGAAAACGATGAGTTATTACGGTACTCGAGCATCAACCTAAATGCAACGCAAAGGAAAAGAAAGAAAAAAAAAAAAAAAAAAAAAAAGAAAAAAGAAAAAAAAATAAAAGAAAGAAGAAAAAGAAAAAGAAAAAAAGAAGAAAACTTTAATTTCTCCCCCTCGTAAATTAGCCGGAACCATTATTCCCATCAGTGTAATTTACTCCTGTACCGTCTTCGACTCACTCACCCTCCCTCCCGTCCCCCTCTCTCTCTCCCGCCTTCCCTCTTTTCCTCCCATCTTTCCATTTCTTTTCCTCTTCTTTTATACTTTTTCTTTTTCTTTTTCTTTTTCTTTTCTTTCGGAGATACCGGAGCAACCGGTGAAAAAGTTTAAAGGAAAATTAGGGTAATTATTTAGTAGTCGTTCTCGTTAAATCTCGTTCGTAATCTTTTGGGACAACCTTAAACTAGCCATAGGATAACCTTTGGACGACGGTCCTTCCGTCCTCCTGAAATATCCCCGTGAAACTCGTAAACTCTCGAGTGATTGCCAGCTCTGATCCTTTCACGCACGGAACTTTGCACGGAATTGCAAAAGTTTTAACTCATCGTTGGTAGTAGAGCGCAGGCCCAACGAGAATTGCTTTTACAAATTCAAGATCGCAAGTAACGTTAAAGTCTTTAATCGGATTTTATTGAGTGAATAACTAAAATTCTATGGAGTTAGATGCAAGTAATCACGAGTAGAAAAATTAATAAGAATTGAGTACTTAAATTTATTTGTCGTTTATTCGATAATATCGGCTTTTCGTTTATTTCAGTTTTATTATAGTTAGTTTCGTGATATTTCAATTCTCTCTCTCTCTCTCTCTCTCTCTCTCTCTCTCGCTCTCCGTCTCTCTCAAAATTGACGCGCATCGTTAAACTTCTCGACACGTCGTTAAATTCCCGCAGAAAATTTATATCTCGTAACTCTTGACGGATTTATCAAAATTGTAAAAAAATTTTCCAATTGCTTATTACGATACGTAACCCTTGGATCTTAAATGGCTTTCAATTATGGAACTCAGGTGTATTCCAAATTTATGAGTGGGGTTAATAGCTCAGGTTACACCTCGAATCCTTCACAGATATTACGAAGGATTAGAAAACCGTAATGCCTGATGATTAAACGTAAATTATTTCTATATAAAGAATTTACTTTGACACGTGATACGTAATTATATATGTAGATATGTAAGATACAAATAAAAGAGAAAATTTTCTCTCATGAAAATCTTTATCTTTTATAATATTCAAAATTTTTCAATGCTCTTTCATTCATCAATCAAATCATATAAATACAAAAGTATGGAAACCATTTATGCGAGTGCATTTACGTTATATAAATTATAAAAGATAACGAAATATATTCTATAGTAGCCCTTAAATAAATATTTTTCAAATTTTTCTTGTAGTATTTAGGATGTATTTGTATGTATATATGCATGTTCGAATGTATACGTTTAAAAATCTTTATACATATTGATCGATTACTTTACGAGTAATTAATTATCTTTTTCTTACGAGTCTTTAGGGAAGAAAAAAAAAAGAAAAAGAAAAAGAAAAAGGGAACGAAAAAAAAAAATATACTAAAAGTTTCTCAAAACAAAAACATAAGAATGGAAGACATCAGCGTGTAGTATAGATGGGGGTCTATGTAAACGTACGTACGCGTAAACACGAATGCGTATCGTCGTAGTGAGTATACATAGAGACACGTTTGTTTGTGTTTATATACGTACATATATATATATATATTATTCGTATATACACTTCTCGGATGCGGGCCAGGGTCAGAGCTAACTCAGGTCACGAGCGTGTCGGTACTACCTCTGTTGCTGTTTAACTATCGTTCGGTCTCGACGTTTTCGCTTACGTAATTTCGCAGTATCTCATAGAATCGTACCGTTTCCTCGTTTTCTTATTATAAAGATAGATAATGTTAAATTTGCAACTTTCAACCTATCCCATGTATTTTGCATTTATCTCATGCCCCGTCATTAAACTTTCAGCCTCTGTTTTATTCTCTTTATATTCTGTTCGTTAATTTTTGTTTTTGTTTTTTCTTTTTCTTTTTTTTTTTTTTTTTTTTTTGGAATATCCCTACAATTTCAGAGAATGTAATAAAGAAAGAGAGAGAGAGAGAGAGAGAGAGATAAAAAGAGAAAGAAAATTTTCAATGTTCATATTTTCAATGTGTCTTTTTATATGTCTCTGCATATTTTTTCTTTTCCTCCCTCCCTCCCTCTCTCTCTCTCTCTCTCTCTCTCTCTCTCTCTTTATAAATAAAATAACGATAGTGAGAAAGTCTGATTAATATTTTAGAACAGTACATAAAAAAAAAAAAGGGACATGGGATAAATATCGTTAGGCGACGAAAATAAGAGTACTACGGCACTAATTTTGAGACCCTTCATCCGGCCCATTGTAATCTGCCCTCGTACGAAGCAAGACTAATTTAATTTCTCTCTCTCTCTTTCTCTCTCTCTCTCTCTCTCTCTCTCTCTCTCTTTTTTTTCATTCTCTTCCGTCTGTCTGTCCGCCTAGAGATGTCTACTGTACGATGATGAAAGCCACAGGAGAATCGTTGGCTAACACGAACAATAGTAAATTGGACGTAGTAGTTCAATGAGAAAACGAAAATAAAAATTTTCTTACTTTTGAATACCATCGAATTTCATCGAAATATTCCGTTTGAAAATAGGAAGGTATACTTTGCGCTTAATATTTCTTTTACTTTTTTCTTTTTCTTTTTCTTTTTCCTCTCTTTTTTTTTTTTTTTTTTTTTTTTTTTTTCTTTTTTGTATTAAAAGAATAACGTTGAAGTAAAATATATGAAAATACAATGGTTATATGCGATAATTATTAAACGTGAATACGTTTATTTATTCTCTTAAATGAAAATCTTTTATCTCGTTACCGCGATTGAAATAATATATAAAGAAAGAAAGACACTTGTTTTATTACGAATCATCAAAGCCGATTTCCAACATTTATGGAGAAGAGAAAAAAGAAAGTAAAGTAAAGTAAAGTAAAGAAGTAAAGGATACTGAGAAGTAGTTTCGCATCGAAGAATAATGGCTTATTCCGGCCGTGAAATGATTCTGTATTATACAGACGAGTTGAACGAAGTCGAGATTTTCCGGAGGACTCACGGAATAGAAAGGCCGTATGCATTTTTATCCTTTTTCATTTTCTTCCTAGACAGCAGGACACCGGGGTTCATTCCATTGTTCCCAGGACTTTTCCTCCTGCGAGAGGTTTCACTCCCTCGCACCCCTCACATCCTGTTCACCCACCTTCGACTATCTCTTTCCTTCTCTTCTATACCTCACTTTCCCCCTTCCTTCCTTTACCCTTCGCTCTTCCTCTTTCATTTCAGGGCCAGGAGAAATTAAATTTGTTCCAACATCCGGCTAAAAATACGAGCTCCGCTAGGATGCTGTAGTAGTAAAATGGCGACACGGTTGAGATGGGACGAAGAAAACGAGAACGGGATGAGAGGAGGGCGAAGGGGTAAAAGGGAGGAGAAAGAGGAGGAGGAGGAGGAGGAGGATGAAAAAGGAGGGGATCCCCAGTAGCAGGTTTTCCTATGGGATTAGAATTTTGTTGCATCGACGTGAACGTTTACGCTAACACGATGAAATTCAGTTTCTTGTTGTTGTGCATTGCTGCTAGCGTTGCATTTGGGGCACGTATTAAGCGGCCGTACGAGACCAACCGATATTACCCCAATCGTTTTCTATTCGTTGAACTATACGTTTATGATCGGCCATAAGGGATTCAAGATCGGCTAGTGGAATTTGATATTAAATGTCTACTATAAATAGCCGCGATATAATATACGAGAAAATTGTGCTTCGTTTAACGTGAGAGAGAATCTAAACAATTGAAATTCTAATTCGACTCGACTTTTTCGTTCAACCGATCTTAAAGTAAAATAAAAATACGTCTTGGCGTCGAATTTCCAAAGGAATCCATTCTGGACGGTTTGTTTCATTCAAGATATACAGGATCAATTTCGCGATCACGTTGTATAATGTACCAATTCGCTGAGCCAGAAATTGCGATCTATTCAGAATAAGAGAGAGAGAGAGAGAGAGAGAGAGAGAGAGAGAGAGTAGTACCTTAGACGTTATTGCATAGGAAACGACGAGACACGTATTGTTACCGATTGTATTGTAATATACAACGGGTCCTTTAGTAATTCACCTCTAACGACGAGCCCCACCTACCTGTTCCTCGAACGTCTGCGTACTTACTTACTTACAACTTCTAATAAAAGATATAAACATAATTTTTTCTTGTGTATTATAATAAAGATAGGTATATCATTTGAAAGAAGAATAATTTATCGTATGATAAAATTTGAACGAATTCGAGGACAAACGAGGTACGGTAGTTAAATATTTCATTCACGTCGATCAAATCTAATTGAATATGTCCCACCCAACCCAATCTAACTCAACCCAAGCAACCAACTAATCAACCCGAAGATCATGATTACTATCGTTTTCGATCGATAAGAGTTCAAATGACAATACGAAGATAACATTCTGAATTATCGAGGGATAGAATCTTCGTAAGATATTCGCTGAGTCATTAGTTAAGATCCCGAAGGGAAGAGAATATTAGGAGCATCGAATCCTAGCCAATAAGGCTCCCTTTGCGGTAGAATTCGGTTCTATGAAAAGAGGGAAGAGAGAATGAGAAAGAGGAGGGTGGGATGAAGAGAGGATATATCGCTAGGTCAGCCATCCTGCCATCGGCGTTGCGACGCCAACGTCGTAGCTGAAAGGGTATCCGGCAAGGGACCACACGACGTCCGAAGAAGCCGATGGCTTTACTGCTGATGCTGGTGTGATGCTGTTGGTGACGGTCACCTCGTTTAACCTCCGTTTTGCAAACGACAGATTTAGAATATAACTTATGTCAGCTCTTCTCTCGCCTCTGAATATTGCTGATTTTGCTCGATATTAACAAAATGGGATCTCGTTCTAGATCATTGTTGAAATTTCATATAAATTTATTCAAATATTTCTAATAGATTATTATTTCAAGTCAAAATGAATTGATATGTATATTTCTCTCTCTCTCTCTCTCTCTCTCTCTCTCTCTCTCTCTCTTTAAAATTCTTAATATACATTCATCGAGATTCGTTTTTATGTATAACGATAAAAAAAATAAAAGAAAAAAGGAAAAAAGATTAGTCATAAATTATTCATTAAGACATCGTACGCTCAATTTTTTTACGATATATATATCAAGAGAGAGAGAGAGAGAGAGAGAGAGAGAGAGAGAGAGAGAGAGAGAGAGAGAGAGAGAGAGAGAGAGAGAGAGAGAGAAAGAAAGAAAGAAATGTTGGGTAGGGAGAGGGAGTGTATTGGTTGGTAAGTTGGTAGTAAGGCGTGACATTGCCCGTTAGAGTTTAGTCTCTTACAAACCGTCTGGATAGCAACATCGGTGACTTTGAACTTTTGTGCCGTACAAGTGTATTTTCTTATCATTTATCCAATCTCAAGATGGAAAGTGAAAGCGATGGGTTTTCATTCGAAATAAAGAAAG
This sequence comes from Vespa crabro, assembly GCF_910589235.1. Taxonomy (NCBI): domain Eukaryota; kingdom Metazoa; phylum Arthropoda; class Insecta; order Hymenoptera; family Vespidae; genus Vespa; species Vespa crabro. Next base: position 1,091,095 of record NC_060956.1, on the reverse strand, counting down.
GTAGTCATATTCGCGCGTACCATCGCACACCCTCTCCCCCACACCTCATATAATTACTATTATTATTATTATTATTATTATTATTATTATTATTATTACTATTATGATTATTGTTATTATTATTATCATAATTAAATATTGTATTTGAAATTTCATCATCTTTTCTCTTCTCTTTGTATATTACAATATTAAATCTATACTTGAATACATAATATAGAGCTGGACCATTGAAGGGAAAGAAAACGACGAAAGAAAGAAAAGAAATATATCGAAGAAAACATTTTCACAAACTATCGCGTATAATCTTGTTCGATTATGGAACATAGAGAAGATAGGAGAACATCGTATCTTCGATATAAATTGTGACAAAGCGTTTAACGTGGTCGGAGCCGTGTTCGTCGATATCCATGGTACATCGAGATCAAGATTTATCGTTTCTCTTCATAAAGGTGCTGCAGGCAACGGTGTTTGCCTCATACGAAATATTGATCTCGATGATGCCAGTAGTAGTAAGGGAGAGAGGAGGAGAGAGAGGAGAGGATCAGGTAGAGAGAAGTGTGAGAGGGGGGAGAGGGGGAAGGCACGAAGGAAGATACGCGTTCAAACGGATATACTACGTAGATGTATATAACACAGAGAGAGAAAGAGATAGATGCACGTATATACAATATTCTGTGTATGACTGTCCTCTCTTGTATAGACGCATGTACTAAGTTACTTATGTCGATCGTGTGTCGGAAATGAATTAAAGGAGAAAGAAGAGTACCGTTTCTATTCAGATCGCTAGTAAACAAGTTTGTTGTTGCGTAGCCAACGAAGAATTTTATGGGCCACTCGTTGTAGAATATTATTACCATAATTTATCAGACTTTTTCTTCTCTATTTCTCTCTTTCTCTATCACTCTCTCTCTCTCGTTTCCACTCTTTCTTTCTTTTTCTTTCTCTATATTTCTATGCCTCTTTTCATAGCTTTTAGATATCACATGTTAATTCTCGAAGCGAAGAAAGTTCAGTAGTGGTAATAAGAGAGAAAATGAATAGAAGAAAAAAATAAATAGAAAGATGATCGGTAAGAAAGAATTATTTTATTTTCGATTAAATGGATTTCAATTAGGACGAGTAAGTGCACGGCTTTTCTAAAAAAAATACATTAGGAAACTACTGTCGAATCTCTCGGTTAAAATAAACGAACGCTTCTTCGTTCGCCTTGAATCGAAACTTCTTTTTTTTTTTCCCTCTTTTCTTTTCTTTTCTCTCTCTCTCTCTCTCTCTCTCTCTCTCTCTCTCTCTTTCCTTCTCTTGTAAACCCGCAAAGATAGCAACTTCGTATCTTGCATATTTCATGCGAAACAACAAAAGTGGTTGTAAGTAAGTAAGTACGAGGTTGGTACTATCGATCGATTTTGACTCGAGACACAACACGCTTAACCTCCCGAGATAAAATAAAATACGCGTCGTATAAAATAAATTGTAGAAGGAAGAAGAAGATGAAGAAAAAAAAAAAAAAAATAAATAAATAAAAGTCATATCTATCGATTCGATCTTTTCATACGATTCGTTTATATCCGTAGATCGAATTTATATCAAGGAGAGATTGGAGGATCATACGAAAGAAGAATTTGATTTATCGACTTCCTCGTAGTTCGTTCGACTGATTTACAGCTTCTAAATACGAGCACATCGTATCTTTCTCTCTGTATATATACGTACGTTTATATGTATATATATACATGCGTATATACGAGAGAAACATTAAATGTATTTCCGAGTGTAACGCGGTTACTTTTACGGTGCGTAGAGTTCGCGTGGATTCTCTCATCGTGCCGACAGGGTCAAAGTTCGTCCGTTAACGTGTTACGTACTGACGGCCACTTTATTAACCACTGAAAGTTATATCGAGATCGTGATGAAGTATAGAAATAAAGAAAAGAAAGTGATATATAATACGAAACACACAAGAGAATTGTGAAGAATTATTACGTTGTAAATCGGTTTGTATGAAATACGATTCATTAATTATTCAAAGAAATAGAACGAAAGTTTTGAAAAATTATCAAAGATCGTAACTCTCGTTCGTAAATAGGTTTCATTAATAATTTGTCATTTTAAAGAATCGACGAGTTAAAATCAAAACGTTCGTTTAATGATATTGTATACGTTTAGGATTTAATTAAAGGACGAAACTCAACGTTAAACGTCAAACGTTATCTTTGTTTCCTCATTTCCGAGCATTTATTCGTCCGACGCAATCCGCACGAACGATTTAATCTTCCAACCGAAAAAACATTTTCCAAGGGGACCATCGGCGAAGGCACCGAAAAGCTTTGCGAGTTATCCTCTTTAACGAGCGAATCGACTCGATCGTAAAACTCTGTTACAGCATGAAAAGATAGAGACGACTAGGGAAGCAAGAAAAGAGAGAGAGAGAGAGAGAGAAAAATAAACGGAGATAGAATACTTGGTAGGTGGAATGCAACGTGTCGTCGAAAATCAAAAAAAAAAGAAGGGAAGAAATGGGTGAGGAAGAGAGAGAGAGAGAGAGAGAGAGAGAGAGAGAGAGAGAGAGAGAGAGAGAGAGAGAGAGAGTATAAGAGAAGCGAGAAAGATGAACTCGAAGATCCAATTAACTTAGCCCGAGTTGCACGCTCTCGCCTTTTCAACCATTTCGAAAGGATCCTTTCGTCCATCGAAATCGTTCGTGAAGAAAAAAGATAAAAAAGATTAAAAAAATAAAAAGAAAAAAAAAGAAAAAGAAAAAGAAAGATTGGAAAAGAGAGAGAGTGAGAGAGAGAAGGAGAGAGAACGAAAGAAAAAATAAAAAGAAAGTCTATTTTACGACTCGTCTGCTGTGAAAATGTCGTTTAATCGTTTTTCTTCGCGATAAGAGTTTAATCAGAGGTTAATAAACCACTGAGACAAGAAAGAGTTTTCTTTTCTTTTATGACATTGCCAGGAGAATTTTATTTCGGTCCTATTCCATTTGTCTCTTTCACTTTTCTCTTTCGTCCCTTTCTTTCTTCCTTTCTTACTTTCTTTTCTCTCTTTCCTCGGTATTCGTTCGGTCCAACGAACAGGAGGACGTAGTTGCAATTAAATCATGAACCGAGCCGTCTGCTAATCCAAAACTTTTTCACACCCATCGAAATGCATGCTTGCAATCCACTTTCATTTTATTTCATGCAACATACTCGTATCATAGTCAAGGACAAATCTGAGGAAAAAAATATTAAACATTTTGATATCATTTTAATTTCGATTATGAATACATATCTATAATAGAAGAGATATTCTTTTATCGTCTTTGAAAATCGATAAATCATATTTCCTCTTATCTCGTTATAAATCATAATCCGTTAGTTTATGTATCATTGATGAAATCTTATTTTATCGGGGGGTAGGGGCCGGAGGAGGGGGGTAAGAAAAAAAGAAAGAAGAAAATATTCGCGATGAATCTTTACGTTCGCACGAATTTTACGTGCATTACGTGCATTATTACATCCTTTTAGAAACCTATCGATCCTCAGTTGTTAAGTAGTTTTATAAAAGCGAACGTAAAAAAAAAAAAGAAAAGAAAAAGAAAAAACAAAAAATAGAGAGAGAAGAAACGACGTCATTTCTCGACGTTATCCGTTAGATCTTTTCTGCGTTAATACGACGTCTACGTAACTATACTTTATTTTATAATGAACGTTGGATAGATCTACCTATCTATATATTTTCTAACAAAAGATATAGCTAAAGATTCTTGAAATAATAACCGCGTGTATCTGCTTCCTTACTTCGTTACTTTCTATGGCCGTTTAAACGACACGAATCCAATATCGACGAGAAGTTAGTTTTCTTAAGATCATCCTCGTCCTTTATATTTTCATCGTTAAACTATGAAAGAAGGAAAATTATATACCTAACTCACGATCATTCTCGTTCGTTAATTTCTCTTCTGAGATAATCCCCTTATATCTAAGGCTATATATATATATATATATATATATATATATATATATATACCTTTACGTTCGAAAATAATCTAACGAAACGACATTAGACGATAGTTTCCTTAGGTCTTTCCTTGAATTCAACGAAGAATTAACCTTACGCGAGATCCATCCAACCATCTCATGGTTAATAGATACCTGAACGATTAACTAAACTTTCTAGCATTATTTCCTTAGAAAATTCTAACTGTTAACATCAAGCGAACCACCATGACGACGGATCCCTACTTCGTTATTCGTTTCATTCGTCTGTTAAACGAGTTCGATCTTTCTTCTTACGTTGTTGAAAATAATGACGTTTATTTCATTATCGTTTCGCTCCTTGAATTAAAGATAACGAAGTTAGTTTATTAATCGAGTAAGAACACGCTTGTTCCCTGTACTTCGGATATGCTAACGACTCTTTCTCTTTCTCTCTTTATCTCTATCTATCTATCTATCTTTTTCTCGAAAATATTACTTTTCAATTTAAATTCTTATCTTTTATCGATAATTGATAAACCTCGATATCGACTATTCTTCTTTCTTTTTTTTTTTTTTTCTTTATTTTATAATATTATTTGTACACTAGTATCGTACTAATTGATCATTAACGATGATTACAAGTATCTCATTTCTATAAGGTTCGTTGACTTTCCAAATGAAATCTCGCCGACGACAACGACGACGACAACGACGACGATTCGTTTATTTTTAGCAAAGTTTCTCGTCGCCAAATTTTCCAAAGGGCATGAGAAGAGGAAAGGCGGGGGGAAGGAGATACAGAATTAGGATAACGAATCCTCTCGACGCGTCCAGAAAAGGAGGGTTCTCCACTTACGGTTGAATTCACTGCGAATCAGTATCTCCTCTTCCTCATTCTCTTGAATAAAGAGAAAGAAAGAGAAAGAGAGAGAGAGAAAGAGAGAGAGAGAGAAAGAGAGAGAGAGAGAGAGAAAGAGAGAGAGAGAGAAAGAGAGAGAGAGAGAAAGAGAGAGAGAGAGAAAGAGAGAGAGAGAATTCATTCTGTTGTCCTCCCCGTCGAAGATGTTGTTTGTCGGAAATAGTTTGAGTTTGCTACGAAATTTCTGTCCATTCAAATAGATTAGAGGAGAAAGAAAGAAAAAAATAGACAGAGACAAATAGAAAGAGAGAGAGAGAGAGAGAGAGAGAAAGAGAGAACGGGAAGACGCATGGATAGAAAATAGCGTGATATTAACCTAGGGTGCCTTCCGTTTCTTAGGATTTATCACGAGGATCGGCCGAGGCTAATGTTCCATAAAAGATGTCTTGCCGAGGATATGAAATTCTCTTTAAATAGCAATTCCCATTTATTTTTGGCGATAATATGCCAAAAATAAATGGGAATTGAGTAAATTCTTAGACTGAAAATAATTATTAAGAATTGTTCTTAAAAAAAAAAAAAAGGAAAAAAAAAAGAAAAAAAAAGAAAAGAACGGAAGGAAGAAAGAAAGAAAATAAATAAACAAACGAACATGTGAATGTAATGTTGGTGCGAAAGAAATAAAGAGGGAGACGTAAAAGAAATAAAAAATAAAAAAAACGTCAAGTGAAAAATAAAAAATGTCAAGTGAAAAAATTTACTTTCTTCATATATATATATATATACATATAAAAAAAAAAATCTTGTTCTTTTTTCTTTTTCTTTTTTTTTCAAGAAAGAAGGACGCAAAAATTGCGACAGTATTTCCCATTTAGATTGTAGAGAACGTTACAATACTATTGAGTCACACAGTCTTTACTCTGATTCATCGGATCCTCGCGACATAAATACCGGGTGTGATAGTTAGAAATTGATTGCTCATTAGCGTATATAACGCTTTCAGCATGGTACCTCGTTTAGCATCGAGATACGGTAATAAACGTCACTAAGGATTTATGCGAGTATCTCGATCGTAACTACACGAGGATACTACTAACATCGTTTTTGTCGATGGGGTCATCTAACTGGTTTGACGTTTATTTACGTTTTCCTTGTATTTTTCTTTTCCTTTCTCCTTTCTCCTTTCCCTATTTATTTCTTCTTCTTGATGATCGTTCACCGTTAAAATCAGGGGACATGGGGGTTGAGAGGGGGATAGGGTGAAGGGTAATATCGCG
>NC_060956.1:1042500-1080000 GCF_910589235.1 Vespa crabro | reverse complement strand
AATCTATTGTATATCTGCATTCGTGTATAATGCTTACGCAGTTTAACGTAGGTAAGTAACGTGCGAAAGAAAAGTGAAAAGAAAAAGAAAAGGAGTGAAAAAAAAAAGAAAGGGGGAGGGGGCGGAGGGAAGAAAGAAAAAGAAAGGTAAATAGAAAAAGAAAATTCGCAGAAGAAAAAGAGATCGCGCGAAAAGGACTCGGTTGACCCGCTTTTAAAGTTCTACCCACACAAAATCCTTGGCAACGGAACTGAAACTTTTTACCGAGAACTTTGGCGCTGTGCAAGCCGCGAAGCGAGAGAAGGTCAAGGCCGGATGAAGGAGAAGAAGGAAGGAGTAAGAGGAGGTAAGGTGGGAGGTGGTAGTCGAGAGATCTCATTTTTAGGGATGTTGTAGCGCATTGAAGCTGAATCGATTTTAGTTCGGGCCACGTTCTCGTGACGTATGTACGTTCTCTTTCATAATCGTTAGAAAATTTTGTTCTTCGGTAGTCATGGAGAGAATTGTCGTCATTATCGTCATCGAGAGAAAAGCACACGGAGAGAAACGAGGGAATTCTCGCGATAAAGCTCGCAATTGGAAGGTTCATTTATTTCAAAATGTTCGACTGGCCTCTCTCTCTCTCTCTCTCTCTCTCCCTCTCTCTCGCTCTCTTTTGGTCGCACTGGGACTATCTGGCAAAAGTGTCGTTTCTGTTTAATTCGCCGCTCGCTCGATTAGTTTCTATCCTATTATCTCACTGCGAAAAGTACAACAGCAGAGCGATCGGGGCCACGTCTGTTACCGAGGGAAATTAGTTTTATTTTTCGAAACTCAGTGCGTTTCTCTGCTACCTGCCGTGACCAAACATCGATTTTACCAACCTCCTTTTTTCTCTCTCTCTCTCTCTCTCTTACCATTTTTCCACCACTACTCTTCTGTTTATCCACTCCACTCCCCTCTTTTGTTATTCTCTAATAAATCGATGCCCTTTTTTGTATCTTTTTTGTTCATTTTTTTTATCGCCAGCTCATTCTTTTTTTTTTTTTTTTCTTTTTTCTTTTATTAAAACCCTTCGAACAAGTCAGTAACTCGAAAATAATATTTCGAGCTACGTCAAAGGCAAATTAAAAAGTCAATTGTTGTAACTCAATTCTGAAATTTATTATAGTTTTTTTTTTCCATTGTTATCTTTTATTTTATTTTATTTATTTATTTATTTATTTATTCATTTATTTATTTTGTTTTTGAACTTTCTTCGGGGGAGAAAAAAAATCCGCTTTTAACGATTCGTTTTATTACGAACAATATCCCGAGGAAAATATTCCAAATACGATGATATCGTAATACTGAATAATTTCCGATGCTTTTAACGTTCATATTTGTCGTGGATATGAGAGAAACATCAAAATGGTGATAAGAGAGAGAGAGAGAGAGAGAGAGAGAGAAAGCAAGGGATAGAAATTGAAAGAATAAATCGTTTATATTAAATCGGGGATTGCGTAAACGCGATCGTTTGAAATTAGTGAGATAGCCGATGATTATGCGACTTTAATGCGCGAATTTCAAATTTCCTCATTGTGCTTTTTCGACCACATTCATCTCTCTCTTCTCTCCGCTATTTATACGTTATCGAGGCCAAGTATCATGATATTTCTCTATTTCCAAAGTCAAAAATGTCACCTTAGGAAAAGAGAAAAATAAAAGGAAATGTTAACAATTAACTAATAACCACTTCATTATTTATTCTGAAAAATTTGTAAGACAAAGAGAAAAAATAAAAGGATCGTAAATAGAAACGACCTCGTTAAATTGAAACTCTTATCTTCTTGGTTGCAGGTATAGCGATTTCTGGTATTATATTCAAGCCGAAAGAGACAGAGGCAGAGAAAGAGAGAGAAAGAGAGAGAAAGAGAGAAAGAGATATGAAGAGTTTCGTAGTGGTGGTTGAAACGAAATATTCCGTACATAGGACACGTAGTAGGTACGCGTTGTTCAGGAGCCACGTTATTACCGTTAACGACGGACGAAAACAACGACTTGTCGTAATCGTGGCCGTATGCAACGGAGTTACCCCCGTTGCATGGAGCTGTGTCGTTATGTACGCTTCATAAAACGAACCTCGTGAGTCCTCGTTAATACCGAATACCACTGGCTGTTAGTTTCAATAGCGTGCTACGCCAGGATCGACCTAAAGGACGAGCATCGTTTGCTACAAGTCTCATCCTGATTTCCACTTATCTTTTCTCTCTCTCTCTCTCTCTTTGTCTCTCTGTATCTATTTTTCTTACTACCGCGATATCTCTGCTTTATGAACGTGAAAGACGCCCTTTGATTTTTTTTTTTTCTTTTTTTTAATATATTCTTTGTTAATTCGTAAACGAAATAATGAAATAATTAAAAAGAAAAAGGAATAATTATAATATCGATACTTGTATAACATTTATCGAGAAATTGTAATATGGTTGTTTATTAAAATTCACTAAAGATCGAATTAACCGCAAACCATAGATAATTCCTAATTCCTGAATCATCGATGGATACACCGAAAGCCATTTCGCGGTATATCGAAAGCACGTGAATAGACTTCGCTTGGAATGGCTATTCGTACGAGTAATACATCCGTTTTGAATAATGCTCCGGGCTATGGTGGCTTTCGATGAGTTAAGCCAAACGCGCCGTACCTGTGGAACCCCGTTAGCTGGGAGAGACAAGCGTAAAGCGACGACGAGGCTCTGCGTTGTGTAACGTTGTTTGCTTGGGACCATGAGAAAGGGAGTGTGAGCTAACGAAGCCCTGAAATTGAAGCGTTTGACACCCATGGGGATTAGGTATTACGAAACGTCGTAGTAGTTTCCAGAGAATTGGTACTGAATACGTATACTTCCCCTATCTCACTTGTTTATATCATAAAATTTATTAATCTTTATGCAAGAAATTTATCGGCCATCGCGCTTCATCCATTTTTAAATATTCGCTTTATGAAAAATTCATTCCTCTTATTTATTTATTTATTTATTTATTTATTTATTTATTTATTTATTTATTATTCATTTATTCAAGTTCGATCGATAAACTCTGAACGATAGAGTAAAACTTAACGATTGCCTTTAAAGCTTGGACGTTATGTCGACAGATGGCACCACTCTATATTTCCACACATTTTTTTTGATCATCCATTTGTTTTTATAAGAAAAATCAATTTCTATCGGATAATTGTATTTAATATATTTTAATAATTTACGCTATTCTTACGTAGATCATTTTTGAAATCGATATATACGAAATTTACTATCGAACGAATAATATTATTAACGATCTTTCCTTCTACATTTCTCGCAATATATTCGTTTAATTCACAAGTTCTTCTTCGATCAATCATACAAGCACAAATCATTTATTATATTTATATATATACATATATATATATTTATATAATTGTTTAGATTAAATTTATCATTTTTGTATAATTATAACTTGATAGTATATCAAATATAATTTATTAAATATATATAAATAATATTATTCGTCAAATCAAAATGGAGTTCTAAAATAACAGATAAAATATATAAATACATACTTAGATATATACATACATTCATTCGAATAAGAATTTTCTATAGGAAATCACGTTTGGACGACTTTCTTCGTTTCATTTCGAAGGAAATAAAATATCCGAAAAATATTCACGGCTTATTTTTATGTAGCAAGTAAACGTCGGCTAGACATCGAAGATTCTCTTGCCAACGAGAGAGATGCGGACCTTCAAAAAGGAAGGGTACATGAAGGGAGTTAAAGGGAGGAGATACACGTAGAAAGAGAGACGTAGAGAGAGACATAGAGAGAGAGAGAGAAAGAGAGTAAGAATCTCGGTAAAAAGCAAACATCCAAGTTCACTTCGTGAATAGAAATCCCGAATAGTGTCTGCCTCGCTTTTACCAGTCAAGCAACTGTTCGGCCCTCTGGCGATATAAGGGGTTGCTCATAGATTTTGAAGAAAACTTGGAAAGAAAGAGAGAGAGAGAGATAGAGAGAGAGAGAGAGAGAGAGAGAGAGAGAGAGAGAGAGAAAGAGAGAGAGAAAGAGATAGAGAGACGATAGACTATACACAGAAAATCATCAAATAAGATGGGTACTAAAAAGAGCAAAAATATCACTATTTCTCTTTGACGTTTTATTGCTTAAATAAAAGATATAATATAACGATATTTAATATTGCGTAAATATAGGGGGGGAGGGAAAAAAGAAAAAAGAAAAAAGTAAAGATAAATAGAATGTACACGCATATAGAACAATTTGATTTTATAATACTGTAATGTGGAGTTCCATGAAGATATTTCGAAAATATATTTTTAAGTTTGAAAACATCGATTAATTGATTCTCTCTCTCTCTCTCTCTCTCTCTCTCTCTCTCTCTCTCTCTCTCTTCTGCCCTTCATTTTTGTTTGTAACTTTTTTCTCCCCTCTCCCAATGGAAATTCGAACGTAGGTGAGAAAAGTCGATTTTCCAATTACAGTTGTAATTCAAGCAGTTAGAAACGCGGGAAAATATAACTGGTAGAATTATACTCTTCGAAATTGGGATTGCACGAGCTAGTCGCGTAACAAGGAAAAACTGAAAACTTGTTTTACAAACAAGCGAAATTTTGACTCTGCTTCATGCCAACGTACATATAAAAAAAAATATAACGACGAACGTAAAAATATAACGTAAGAGTGGATAGTTTCGATTGCACCAATTTTGGTTATTTAACAAGTCGTAAAAAAGGATAAAAAAGAAAAAAAGTGACAATAAAAAAAGAAAATTAAAAAAGAGGTGCAGTATCTCCTCGATCCTGCAAAAAAAGAAAATAAAAACAATTTTTTCTACTTGTAAGTACCAATTTTTTTATAGAACGTAAAGTTTTCCAACGAGCCGAGAGAGAAAAAAAGAAAGAGAGAGAGAGAGAGAGAAAGCCTTTCTAATTAAAACAATTATAAAGATTGGTCTGTCCTCTCTTCTTCGTGGAGTCACCATCTCGGACGTTAAGGCTATCCAAACGAAAGATAATTGGATCTAGCAAATTTAATTATAATCGCTCGGAGAAAAGTAAATCTTTATGATCGGAATCTCTCTCTCTCTCTCTCTCTCTCTCTCTCTCCCTCTCCCTCTCGAAATTACATTCGACTTTAGTCTTACAACACTCGAATCATTAGTTTACGCGATATAGACATTTTTTTATTACGTGATATAAGAGATATGACTATACGTAAGTACTTATGCGCATATAAGTATGTTGAAGAAAGACAGATAAAGAAAGAGAGAGAGAGAGAGAGAGAGAGAGAGAGAGAGAGAGAAAAGAATGAAGCAAAGCTGCGTGCAATTTCTGCGGCCGGCAGTGCACAACGTGGAATATATCCCATTTATATACGCGGAAATTGCATTCCCATTTCTCCGAAGAGAGAGAAAGAGAGAGAGAGAGAGAGAGAGAGAGAGAAAAGCTTTGAAGAAGGCAAACGTCGTCGTCTCTCATATTATTCCATTGTGATCATCTCCCTCCCTTTCTCTCCTTCATCCCATTCCTCTCTACTTTAAACGTACGAGTCTGTGCAATAGAAATGCACAAACCGCTGGAATTAACCGAATACCTGGAGTCTCTGGATGATACAACCAAAGTCGCGAATTTTAATTTCGTGTATAACTAAACCTTTACCTACTATCTCCAACTTTCTATCTTTTTCGTCTTTTAACACGTCTTTGTACTCGTACGCTTTACGTTTTCCACGAAATATCATCTTTTCTCCCTCCCTCCCTCCCTCTCTCTCTCTCTCTCTCTCTCTCTCTCTCTCTCTCTCTCTCTCTCTGTTTTCTCATTCTCATTTTATGGATATTTAAAATGATATAGCAAATCTCGTAAAAAAAAAATCTCAAAGGGATATTAAAATCGTTATAGAGGAATAATAGTCAATCATCGATTCGGAAATATTTATATAAAATCGATGAATGAATGAAAGTAGATTTTGTTTTATATTTTTCTTTTATCCCGTTACTATCCATCAGAAATAAGAGATCAAAGGGCGAACATGCGAGAGAAAAAGTATCGAAAGTTAAAATACTCGATAGAATGATGAGAGTAAAAGAGAGGGAGGGAGAGAGAGAGAGAGAGATAATAGGAAAGAGGGAAGGATCGTCGTGCGTGTACAGCCGATCGCACTTATCGACTATCAGATGCCACCAATTTTATCGCGTATTAATTTAAAATTTTTAGTACGGGCGTCCGTTCACTCGGAAACAACGCGGGAAAATATCGAACTCGTTGTCGACAGATGCGCGGTGCAACAACGTTCACGAAGGTGGATGGGATCGCCGCAAATTTTATAGATGGATTGAAATAGCTGAAAATTCCAACTTTATTCGTTTTCGTTTTCACGAACGTGTTTCGAGTGTTACATTGATCTCCCTTGGTGTATTTTGTTCAGATATAAAACGAGAGAAAGAAAGAAAGAAAGAAAGGGAGAGAGGAGAGAAAAAGAGAAAATGAAAATGAAAGAAAATACGCGCAGGTGTATGCGATACAATATATAAAATACATATTACACGTTTACATGTGTAATATCTCTGCGTATAAAAGAGAAACGTTCGCATGAAATTTTCTCTGGTTGCTTTGTCGTTCAACGATTTCGTGAAATTAAAACGATTGAGTGCAACAAATGCGTTCACGTTTGCATTTGCTTTTACGTTTGCGTTTGAACGAATACAATTGTCACGAGTATTATATACAATTCAATAACAAAGAAGGATATAATTAAAAATCGTATTTGTGATATTACACGCGATTTCAATTTATTTGTTATTTTGTGTAGACATAAAGCATACGCAGATAACATACACACACACATATGTGTGTGTCTATATTTACTTTAAAATACGACATTATGTAATATCATTATATTTTATTCGTTTAATCGTTATTTACGTTAATAATCATATTGATTGATTATTATTTGACTAAAATTCTTCTCTCGTTATTTTTGTTTCAGGTAAGTTCTCACATATAATACGTAAGGGAAATTTGTCGGACTTCTTTTTTACTGGTGGGGGTTGGATTGGTAAGTCTATTGTCGCTGTCGTTATCCTCGTCGTCGTCGTCGTCGTCGTCGTCGTAATAATTAAGTATCATAGGAAAAGCCGAAAAAAGTAAAAGACGAGGAAACGAAATAGAACTGTCTCATTTCGTGATACACGAGAAGCTTAAAACAAAGGCGCAAAAGCTTTTTACGGTAGAACAGGAAATGTCGGGATCGTAATTACCCTACGAAACAAAGATACGAAATGAAAGTTTTCGCGTGTTGATTTAACTCGTAGGTAAAAGTGCACGCACGCACTCACGCACTTATTCATTCACTCGCTCACACACTCATTCATTCGTGTACGAGCACGAACACGAGCGAGAACGTGCTTGGGTTGGGTTGGGCTGGGTTTTGGGTTGGGTCGAGAGTTATTAAAACTTCGAAAGTTTTAAATATAATCTCGAGTGATGTTTGAAGCTAACAAAAAAAAAGATATATATATATATATATATATATATATATATATATATATATATATATATGAAATACATAAAATAAATAAAAAGAGGGACAGTTAGAGATTATAAAAACAAAAAACAAACAAACAAGAATAAAAAGAGGGACAATTAGAGATTATAAAAAAGAGAAATGATAATAATAATAATAATAATAATAATAATAATAATAATAATAATAATAATGATAATGATAATATAAATAAAAAAAAAATGTAAATCCTGGATGAGTTCATCCGGCTGGCTATCCGTTTCGTGATCTTTTTTTACGTTTACTGTTCCGTGTACGTCGTCGTCGTCGTTGTCGTCGTCCCTTGAACACATGTGTGTATTCACGTGTGAGAAACTTATTGTACACAAGGAACGAATGTAAGTGATGCGAGAGAGAGAGAAAGAGAAAGAGAGAAGGAGAGATAGGGACACACATGCGCGTCTCTTTGAGTCAACCTCATTAAGAGAGTTACGACTGACGTTTCTTAAAGACTTACCCTTCTCCGTGTCTAATAGCGAAGGATTTTCTTTATTAAATTTAGCCCGTGGCAACGAGCGAGCCATCTTCTCGAGCCAGGACCGCGAAACCTTCTCGCGACATTTTGAGCAGAGCAATATCGATGCCAAAAGTGTGAGAAATTAACATCGGACACTTAATTTACAATATTAATGCGCTCCGCGAATAGATGCAATATGACGAAATTTTCCTTTGTTTGATAGAAATTTAAACGATTACGTTATAATATTATTATTTGTATTATTATTTATTTACTTATTTATTATTATTATTATTATTATTATTATTATTAGGTAAATCTTAAACAAGTTATCGTTCCTTGGAAAAAAACTTATAGCCCGAAGACTGTATCATATTTAATGAAAGAATTCCATCAGTTTGTTATATATATAATGAAGGAATGATTCTAATTATTAATACAAATTTCTTTTTAAAATTATGGCCAATGAATTATTAGTTCAAACGTTTTCGTTATATTTCATTCTTAATAACATTCTTAATCTCTTTCTCTTTCATGTTTCTTCTTTTTCTCCTCTCCTTTTTTTTTCTTCCTCTTTTTTCTTTTTCTATAATAGACTCAAGAATGAGAGTCCTTGTTAAATGAAATTATATGTAAGAAAAAGATCTATCGACGTGTTGGCGGCGAGGACTTTGATGTCAAAGAAAGAAAAAAAATTACAAAGGACGAATCATGTAAAATAAACTCGTCGGTTCTCTTTCATTTGTCATTTGGCTTGTCTCAAACGACAAATTGAAGCATAAAGAAATTGAATTATGTCTATATAATACGTCGCGTAACTTTTCTGTTTTCTTTTTATTATTATTATTATTATTATTATTATTATTTTTTTTTGTTTTTCATTTTTATCTTTTATCTTCCATCTCTATTATTTCGACAATTTCTAAGAAAAATAATCATATTAGACATTTTACATAGGATATGATTAGTCCGAATAATTTTAAACATTATCATCAAAGAATAAAATATTTGTGATGATCTTTAAAGCGTTTTTTTAGTTTTTTTTTTCTTCTTCCTTTTTTTCGTATTTTTACGATTTATCATTTTAAAAATAATTCACAATCAATTCTTTGTCTCTAAGTATATATATATATATATATATATATATATATATATATATATATATATATATAAAATTATATACGGTATCCCAACGATGTATCCACAAGGATTATTATGAGATTTAATAATTTTTCTTGAAAAACACCGAGAGGTCAATTTTATTCTCGAGGGGTAAAGATTCTTATCATAAATTCATTCAACTTAGACCAACATCTTAAGAGGGGTAACTACCCTCTTAAAAATCTTAAATGACAATAGGGATTAAGTGGCATATCATTTGAATGGTCTTTTAATTCTCTTTATAATGGTGCCTTTCTTTTTCTTTTTTTTTTTTTTTTTTTTGTTACTCATCGAGAAAAAATCTCAGGTTGAAAACAATGAGAGAAAAAAAAAGAAAAAAGAAAAAAAGTATATCAAACATTGAAAATAAATTTTGTCGGCATTCATATTATCATTAAAATCTTTGCACATCCGATATAATCCGACTATATTCTTCGGATTATGCGTTGCTTAATTTTTCTCTATTGAAGACGTTTGGTTGACGTATATTTCGAATTTTAAATATCCCTAAAAAAAATCAAAGGATGTAAATGATCGATAAAATGTTGATTTTTTTTAAAAATCGTCATATTGAAAAGTTACGTGAGATTTTGAAGAAGCACTTGTTCGATATATTCATGTCATGACTTCTTCTACGATTAAATCTAACCCTAAAATAAATCGTATTACGGCTCTCTCCGGTCAAATTATTTGATAAAAAGGATGGTGGATCAATAATTTTGTTATTCAATATAACAACCCATCCATTCAACAGATTATACCGGTGATATGCTATAGTATGTTTGACGTACCACGTAACAAAAGATTTTATTACTAAATGTAGGTCAACGAAGATTTAGTACAATAAAAAGTTTCTTTTTTTTTCTTTTTTTTCAATCTGAAATTCGAAACGCATTTAATCGAGAACTGACTTGACTGAAGATACAAAAAAAGAAAAACAAGAAAAGAAAGAAAAAAGAATAAAAAAAATAGATAAAGTAATAAATAACACGATTGTAAAAAGAATTAAAAGATCTTTCAGATGATACGCAACTTTGCGTCTGTTGACATTTATAATATTTTGAAAATGGTTGTCATCAATCTTAAGGGGTTAGTCTAGAGTAGATGAATATATGACGAAGATTAATCTGTTTCTCATTCAAAAAAAAAAAAAAAAAAAACAAAAAAATTAACCTGTCTCCTGGTTTTTCGAAAAAAATCACTAGATTTCAAAATAATCTCTGATGTTTACTTTTCATAGAGACACTGTGTGCGTATGTGTGTGTATATATATATATATGTAGGTCACTCTCTGGACCAGCCTATTTCCGAGAATCAATGTAAGCAGCGACGGGTATCTTAACACAAACAAAGCTTTGTGTACGTGCCACTGTGTCTCCCGGCTTTCTCTACGAATCTGTATTAGGTCACCACCATGTCAGTCTCTACTTCGAAAGTAATCGAAACGGACATTCGAATTTCCAGACGACGCTTACTCGTCAGAGAGAATAGAATTAGATTAGTAGATCGTGTTTCACATTACGTTTTTCTCTTTATTTTAAATCTCTTACAAAAGTTAATAAATGATAAATCACGCTTTACGTATTGTTACAAAAAAAAAGAAAAAAAAAAAAATAAAAAAGAAAGAAAGAAAAAAAGGAAGAAAGAAAAAAGAAAATTCGTCATCACGTAATTCGTCGTGCAAAATTAAAATAGAGAAATTTCGAAAATGTTGAGAAAGTATAGTCATAGGCATATCTATAAACGTGACACATTTTATGCATATATATATATATATATATATATATATATATATATATTTGTATGTGTGTATATATGTATGTATGCATATACGTATATTGCAATTAGCAAGTGTCTCTTTTATCGTCGAATGGAAGTAGGAAAGGCAAAGGGATGACTGAAATCCGAGTCGTTAATCGTCAACCTACAAAATGAGCAATTCATTTGAGTGCGTTTAACGTTTCGCAACTACAGACGACAGGCACACGTTTATCGTATCGTTGATTGATCGCTGGTGAATGTAATCGAGCTGACGTGTTATCGAAACCGACCTTTCGAACCTTTCGTCGGGCCCTTCCGGTATCGTGCAAAGTGCTTATTACGACCGTGACAGGGCAAATGTAAATTAGTTGGAAGTGGACTCTGTATATATATATATATGCATACATCATATATACATACATACATACATACATACGTATATACCGGGTGTCTCGCTTAACGTTATAACGTTAAATTTATAATTTTATATTCCTAAGAGACGCGTGGGTGAATAATTCGTATTATTTTCTCGTACCAAGACGCCATATTTTCGTAAGTACATAAATTGTGGATATAATTCTTTTTTAATTTTTTTTTCTTTTTTAATTTTTTTTTCTTTTTTTTTTTTTTTTTTTTTTTTTTTTTTTTTTTTTTTTTTTTTTTTTAATGACCGTCCACTTATCTTTTCGTATAATTAACGTTAGTACTTCGGAACTTGGTATTCTTTCGTATACAATTTGGACAATTGTTTGAATAGTTATTCCGATTTTTCTTCTAGACATAACGAGTCATCGTTAAACCTGGCGAAACTTCCTGTCGAAAGAAATCGAGAAAAGAGAAATCGTTGGCTCCGATCGAACGCGAATGTAAATTTAATGAACGAAACAAAGTACCTTCGTTTCTGTCGATTTCTCTGTCGTCATCTAGCTCGATCATTAAACTCAAGTACAATACGTATGTACATTTGTACGTACAAAAATCTGTTTCCTCCGTCTATGATATATTTTTTTTCTTTCTTTCTCTTTTCTTTTTCTTTTTTTTTTCTTTTAATGATTTCAACAGATAATAAAAAGAGGTCACGAGATACGTAAATTCGAAGTCATCGTTATTATTTACATTTACGTTATTTCTTAAAATGCATACTCAGAAAAGTCTCATGATAATACTTCGTATGTACATATATATATATATATAATATACATACACATATGTACATACATATATACATTTGAGAATTTCTCGCCGAAGATGTTTTCATTCAAGATTGAGATAGGATTGAGAAGTTTCCATGTTCCGTCAGGGTCGTAAGAAGAAAATTTCTCGAGACACGTGGGTACTATACTTTGCATACCTGACGTATCACCACTGAGATACCACCCTCCATCTCCTTACTCTCCTCCACCTCCCTCCTCCTTCTTCACCGCTAGGGAATTTAATTATTAGTTTCATAGCCTGGTTTGTACCCTGATCTCAATCCTTTCCCGTTCTCTTTCCGTCTTTCCTTCCTACCCCTTCATCCTTCCTCATTTCTCCATACCGTAACACCAAAACTCCATCTTTCTTCACTTCGGACCATTCCGTTCATGTATATGCATGCAAATACATATAGATTTTCGACATTACCATCATAATTATAGTAGGAACTAACTATAATTCTATCCTCTTTTTTTTTCGATTATGTAATAGGAAATTAAGGTTTTCCCTTACATGAACGATATAAATGTATGTGTGTGTGTAAGAGAGAGAGAGAGAGAGAGAGAGAGAGAGAAAGCTAGAAAGATAGACTATGTCCTCTACGAGTAAATTCGCATCTTGATTGGATAACTGTCATCTAAATCAACGATAGATGATGAATTTTACGATCTTACTCCATAGATCGTAAAATCCATTTTATATTATCCGATATCCTCGGTTCTCGTTATTTGCATCAAGAGTGAGATAGTACCTATGAGATTAGAACCGAGCTAGGTTGATTCATGAAAATAATTGGGAAAATTCGCCGTAGAACGTGGGCAAATCGTTTTAGAAGTTGGATATTAGAAGGGACATCGAACTGTTGGGGAAAGAGAGAGAGAGAGAGAGAGAGAGAGAGAGAGAGAGAGAGAGAGAGAGAGAGAGAGAGAGAGAGAGAGATGTTGGGAGATACGAGATGACGTTAGTAGCCTCGAGCTAGATATAAGTTTGTTCAACTGAATTCTCCTACCGAAAATTTTCGATGTATCGGTCATTTGAATTGTAAATTTCTCGGCTAGCCTTCTTCCTCCTTCTCTACCATTCTCTTTCTCCACCTTCTCCCTCTTTTACTCTCTAGTCTCTCAATGCTGTGCCGTCGTTGCATTTAAAAGCATTTATGAAAGTTTCGTCATTCGATGAAAGCGCATTGGAGGAAAGTATGAAATAGAGTAAGGAAGGGCTATGCTGTAAGGACGAAAAGGGACGAAAAGGACGGAAATGAGTAAAAGAGGATTTAACTTACGAAACAAAAAAACCAACCAAAAAGAAGGATGATGTTCTCGTTATCGGCGCCATCGTAATAGACATATAATCGTTCATGAAAATTCAAATCTAAGGAAAATATATTTATAAACTCTTCCAGCTTTTTCTTCCTTCCCTATAATCAATCTGTCAATTTTATCATTTTCTTTCTACGTTACGAACGAACGAAAGATGATAAACACCTTATAAAAATTAATCCCCATAGATCTTTCTTTAGATCATATAATTCCTTGAACATGGAAATCATATAATAGTGCGTGAATCTTTATAGGATGAAATATTTTTTCGTTTCTTTCCTTTCCTTTTTCTTTTTTAATTCTTTCTTTTTTTGTTTTTGAAAAGAAATAAAGTAGGATATATACATATATATATATATATATATATATACCTATGCAATTGGAAGTTATTGTTAGAATTAAGATCGATAAATATACAGGTCAGAAGGAGTGTGAGGCAACAGATGTGATGCATTTGAGTCACAAGCTACGGGCAACCCGCAGAAATAATTCTCTTGGAGGTCGGAGCCTCGGAACCTTGGACATGTGTATACGTACTTCGTCTCACCATGAGGACGTATTTTTTTCTTCTTCTTCTTCTTCCTCTTCTCTCTCTCTCTCTCTCTCTCTCTCTCTCCCTCTCTCTCTTTTTCTCTTTCTTTTACAATACTCATATTGCTCTCATACTCTTCTGTCTCTTCTTATTGCCGGCGCTTCGTCCGGGTCGTAGAACGTAGAACGTTCCTACAGCAAACGTGGTATTTGAGAAAACCAGTTGTACGGCTTTGTCGGAGACCTTCGAGTAACAATGTCTGGCATACCGTAGGAACGACGAGAGTGAGCGCCCGTAGAAGCGCACCGGTACACGCGGGATTCCAATACCACTGATACTAAGAGACACGAGGTGACGACATTATGCACGCGTCAACCATGCGATCTCTTCTAACTATCGACCATACTATCTTTCTCTCTCTGTCTGTCTGTCTGGTTTGTCTGGTCTATCTTTCTCTCTTTTTCTGTCATCCTTCTCATCCCATTTCTTTTTTTTCGTTCTTCCCCCCCCCGGCCCCAATAAAAAGCATCCAATGGCAATCGCTCGTATAGTTTAGTTCGTATCTCTCTATTTTATTTCCTTATAACTTCGATAACACTAGGTCGTATATATTTTATTGATTCTTTTTATTTGTTTCTTCTTCTTCTTTTTTTTTTTCTTCTTCTACAAAATTAAATTATCAATTCGTATATAGTACTAATTTTCTTTTCTTCCTTTTTTCTTTTTTTTTTTTTTTCTTTTTTCTTCTTTTTTTCTTAGGTGCGATATAAATAGAAAATAATTATGCCAGGGAGTTGAAAGAGATGCGATTTTTTATTACTTTTATTTACTTTTTATTTACTTTTGTTTGGTTTTGTTTTTAAATAACATTAAGAGAAAAAGTTAAATTGCATAGAATTACTAGGTCTTCTTACGGTTACGAAACGTCATAAATATGTATATATATATATTAGAAACTATCGAGTTCTTCGTAGTCATTCCGTTTATCGACCAACATCGAGGGTGTGACAACTGGGAGCGACAGTCGTGCCGATTGGCGAGGGTTTACAATGATGAAAAGTACATCCCTCTTTTATTCTGAAAGAAGGGTAGAAGTTCCCCTCGAGTCCATCGGGCCGGTTGGGGTGCATGGATCCTTCGAACGAACGTATACGTTAGTATTACTCGACGCGTTGTTTAAACCTTATAACGGACGATCAAATTTGTACGATCATATATATATATATATATATATATATATATATATATATTTCTACCTTAAACATATTAAAATAATATCAATTTGATTACAAGTATATATAATTTTGTATAAAATAATTCCATTAATTACGACGAGATCGTCAAAGTGTTAAAAGTGATTAATTAATAAAAACAAAAAAAAATATGTATATATACATATGTATATATATATATATGAACAAGTGTAATTTAATAAGTCATAATTTGATGTCTTCATTCGCTCTGACATATTTAATATTATCGTTTGTAATAATATATTAATTACTTTTATTTCTTTTTTCTTTGTAATCGTATAAAAAGAGTAATGTTACGATATAAAGGAACGAATTCGTTCGAATAAATCGTACATAAAAAAATATAAAATCGATTTGGAAAGCTTAAGATTTGTTGGACGATTCCGTTGTTTGTAGTATTCATTCTCTATTATTTAGATTAAATCGATTTAATAATATCTATAGTATATAGCACGCGGTGTAAATCGGTCTGCTGTGAGCAAAGTCCCGATCTCGCCTCGGAGGTAGAAAGTGTTCGTTCCTATCGCAAACTCGAAGGCGACTCTCTACCAATTGTCGGGCTCTTTCGTGCAAACACGCACGCAGTATTGCCACGGAAACTGTCACGCGTGTTTCGTTCGTTCGTTCATTCGTACGTTTCGAATCGAATCGAATTTTATATCTATTCTACGAAAGAAAATCAATGTAAAAGTTGTCAAGTGATTTAAAAAACTTCGTTTTACGAGAGGACTTAAAGAAAAATAAAGATAAAGAAAGAAAGAAAGAAAGAAAGAAAGAAAAAGAATCGAAATATTATGCATAGCTTAGTGTTTCAAAAGTGTAATTAACAAATTCTTTTTTTTTTTTTTTTTTCCCCAATGAAACGAAAAAAAAAAAAAACAAGAATCTTTTTCCGATAAACGGAGATTCTCTTTGGAAGCATCGCGTTATCCGACTCGATCGTATTTCGAATTAGAATTTCAAAAGTCGTTTAAAACTAGACACACCGTTTTTGTTTCAAAGGAGTACGATAAACTCTTTCCACGAAGTTAAATTTCCTTCTTCTTCCCTTTCGGTCTCGACTTCGTCTCGTTTCGTTACGACTTTTTTACGTTCGCTGTAAGACACTTATTGTTAAAACGAAACGGTATTATGGAAAAGAGGAGATATCATTTTTCTTCCTTATTTTCTTCATCTTTTTATCTCTTTCTCTCTCTTTCTCTCCCTCTCTCTTTTTCTCTTTCTTTCTTTTTCATCGACTCCATAAAACTTCTTTCCTCGTTGAAAATAATCGTCGTCCTTCTCTTTCTTTTCTTATGCCGCAAGATTCTTGATTACTTCCTTCTTCTTTCTTTTTTCTCTCTCAATTTTTTTTTTTTTTTTTTTTTTTTTATTTTATCCCATTATCCCACCGGTAAAGTAATTATAGAAATCGTGTACACTTTCGAGTTTCGGTACCTATACCCGTGATAGGTATTACGTAAGATCACTGATCGATTTTGAAGAAGGCTATAAATATATGAGATCGAGAGAAACGATCTTTTCGATATATATATATATATATATAATAGGTAGTATCTACGTCATGCTGCTTCCACGAAATAGTTCTTTTCTCTTTTAGATCTAACAACTTTACGATTATTAGTTCATCGGACTAATGACGTTGTTAATCGATACTAATCGCGAATACTGGAGATACGAGTTTCTATTTATTTCTTTTTTGTGATAATTGAAAATGTGCCGTGGTCATTGGACTTCTCTCTTTTTTCTTTTTCTCTTCCTCCCTCTCTCTCTCTCTCCTTCTCTCTCCCTTTTTTTTTCTCCCGAGGACTCTTACGAACCGTGAAAACTGTGCTCGGGGAAACATTATCAATTATTACGTCGTAAAAGAGAAAGAGAAAGAAAAAGAGAGAGATAGAGAGAGAGAGAGAGAGAGAGTGAGAGAGAAAGAGAATGAATTATTTATGCTCATCGAGCGTGACAAAGCTCCTTCGCGATTCATCCTTTTTTTTTTCCACGCGTTTCGTGCTCGCCTCCTACGCTTTCACTTTCAACGGCGCACACTCACCAATGTGAAAAATAATTTCATCGTTTACGTCTATTACGTACAATTAAAAAACAATATATATATATATGTATATATATAACAAAAGGAAAAACGTTCATTTTTAATTCAAATTCTCCTATATCAAAATCAGCCAAATCATTCTTCTAATGTCGTTTTTAATGATATAAAAAGAAAAAAAAAAAGGAAATGAAGGAAGAAATATTTTTATTCCCTTTAATTTTGCAAAAAGTTATCAATTACAATTGATAATGTCTATGTAATAATTTTAATTAACTTTTCATTTCATCATAACGTAATAAATTAATACGAATAGTTGATCGATGTGTATTAATTAATTAATTGATTAATTGATGAATGTTTGATTGATTTTTATGCTCGGTGGGGGGAAAGAAAAAAAAAAAAAAGAAAAAGAAAATTCATTATCAGCATATTAAATCTTAAAATTGAAATTAAATATGATGATCGATTGTAGTTTAAATGATACGTTTAAATGGTATTATTTAAAAATAGAGACAGGAATAGTTATTAACGTAGGTCGAAATATTAGGCGTTTGGTCGTAATGACGCATAAGAAAGTTGTTCGAAAGAACCAATAAGAAATGAGAATTGAAAATTTGCAATGCTCTCAACGAATAGATGACAAGGAATAAAGAGAGAAAGAATAGAAGTAGTAGTGGGATAGAATAATATGGATGAGGGTGGGGGAAGGGGATTAGATCACTAGATCTATCATTTGAATGACGATCGACGCATAGATCCGTAAAGATCTTTCGGAGAGATTCATCGGTCGATCCTTTCGATCGATTTTTCGTCTCGATCCATAATCGGTTCGTAAGCGCGACGCGTTACTACGTCAAATTTATTCGAATTTATATAAATATCACGTTAATTTTGTTTTATTTGAAATCGTGAGAAAATAAAAGTGAATTTAATACGAAACAATTATTCATAATCGAATGAAACGAACGATCTCATCGATTTATATTAATCTGTATTCAACGTGTAAAACAATTGAAATTAAAAAAAATACGACAATTTTATAAAATTAAAACGTGATAGGTCGAGATTGAAAATTATCGTGAAACTTCTCGTTCGTTAATTTCGATTCAATTAAAAGTCGTGGAAAAAATTGGATTAATCTTCGAACAATTATCAGTAAATTGAAAGGAACGAACGAACGAATGAACAAACGGACGACTACTGATCGAACGATCGATCGATATCAATGGGCTTGTATTAATTCGTATTCAACGTGAAAAATAATTTGATAATGAATGGAGATAAATTTGTAAAAATTATAAAACTGGATGAATGATTCGAGATTGAAAATTATCGCGAGAGATACGAAATATTCGAAAGATCTTGATTACTTTTGGCGTTAATTAATCGATTTGCATAAGAAGAGAGGCACGAGATTTTGAAAACAATGCGTCGTTCCTGTCGTGAAACTCTCACGAATTCTTACACGAACTTTTCCAACGATTTTCAACGATATTTGCATATAAAAGCGAAAGAAGAGATTGACGGTGAAGAGTGTTGGGTGATGGCTCGGCGATGACTTATGCGTATTCATAAATTTCCACGTTAGAAGATTCTGCAATTTCCATTGATAATTGGTCGTCGTTAATTGAATTTAAAGCTGTGAAAAAAGGCCTTCGCGAAAATTCCGTGTTCGCGACACGTCTTTCAAGTAATTTTTTTCTTTTTCTTTTCCAATCTACTTTTCTTTTTCTTTTCTTTTCTTTCTTTCTTTCTTTCCTTCTTTCCTTCTTTCTTTATCTCTTCTCTTTCGTTCGTTCGTTCGTTCGTTGGTTCATTCGTTCGTTCGATTCCTTTTGTAAATCCGTTGTAAGAATTTTTCGATTACACGATTTCACGATTATTTCTTCTTGGAAAAGGAAGGAAAAGAATAAGAAAAAAAGTAAAGAAACTGGAGAAAAAAGATCGACCAGAGTCGA
Source organism: Vespa crabro (assembly GCF_910589235.1). Taxonomy (NCBI): domain Eukaryota; kingdom Metazoa; phylum Arthropoda; class Insecta; order Hymenoptera; family Vespidae; genus Vespa; species Vespa crabro. The sequence goes on along the minus strand of NC_060956.1, from coordinate 1,060,743 downwards.
TCGTTAACGATAATTGCTACGTCCACAATCCAGAAACTCGCATTTCGATCGGCTTCCACTTACTCTATATCTCCTTTTTTCTTCTCTACCTAAATAACATAAAATTCAACGAATCATCAAGATTTTCTCACGATCGTTGCACGCGACAACAACATTCACCGTAAATTCTAAAGAAAAATCTTTCGAAAGCATACCAGCTGTCCGGATTCTCTCTCTCTCTCTCTCTCTCTCTCTCTCTCTCTTTCTCTCTTATTTCATATTTTTTCGTTAACGGATAATAGTCTCCGTCGCTTTCAACAATAACGTGGAATTAGAATTGAAATACGCGGAAGTTAACGTTAAATTATTAGTACGAATTTTTATGGGTTATTTGTTCGACCATATTATCACCGATCTAACATATAAATTTCTGATAAACGATTTCCGTTTTGAAATATGCAACGAACACTCCGGTGTTATCGCGAAATATATCAAATCGTAATAAATATATATTTCGTTTGGTAAAGGGAAAAAAAAAAAGAAAACAAAAAAAAACGTAATATTTTCGAGTTTATAATAACGACTATAGATATATATATATATCAATCGAGTTTAATCCTTTGAAGAAATAAATAAATAAATAAATAAATAAATAAATAAATAAATAAAAATAATAATCACCTTCGCAAAATACGTTTTTTTTTTTATTTTCTTTTTTTTAATCGCTCAACGAGCGATAGCAAGTAAGTAAATATTTACTTTGGCCGGTAATAACTTTGACATTTTAAAAGTTTGCCCGTGTTTACATTCTCGGTGTGATAGGTGAGGAGTTTGGGGGGTAGGGATGAATAGGAACTAATATATTTCTTTTTCTTTGATTTTAACTTTATCGAGCCCACACGTGAACATTTTTATTATACGTCTAAACTCGGAGATCATAAAGACCGACAATTTTGCACGGTCGAATTACTTTCGTTTTGTCTTCCCTTTGATGATAGAAAAGTCCATGAAACGAAAGTGTATCGTGCACTCGACCGTACGTATAATGTTCCTTGAAAGGCTTTCGATTCGGTGCATCCATCGGACGCGATGTATCGACAGGCGTATCGAGTGTGAAGCTTCTCAAATTCAACGGCAACGGAATCGAAAAGTCCAAAGGGAGTTCGAGATTTAAGTTTGAATTCGATTCGATTCGATTTGATTTCTTTTTTCTCCCTATCCTCCCCCCTCTCTCTCTCTCTCTCTCTCTCGTTTTTTTCTTTTCTTTTTTCTTCCAAAAATTCGTCAATGTTTATATATCCATTTGAACCGGATAAACAGAATAAAAATGACATTTTTTTTCCTTTTTTTTTTTTTTTTTTTTTTTTTTTTTTTTTTTTCTTTCAAAAGTTTATCAATGTTTACACGTATATCCATTTTAATCGGATAAATCGTATGAAAATGAAATTTTTTCTTTTCTTATCTTTCTTTTTCTTTCTTTTCTTTATTATTAATATCGATATTTGCGTTCTATAAAGCATATCTAATATGTTTACAGATGAGATCGTTGATATCATTTTACGTATTTACGTTGGCGTGAAAAATTATATATGTTTCAAGCGGATGATAATGAATATTAGAAAATAGCTAAATAATATGGTGATTCAAATCGTCTAGATCAAAACGTTGTCCCTTGTACTATGAACTTTACATCGTCATAGCCGCCTATCGTAGCTTCATAAAACGAGAGAATCAACCATTGTTCGTAAACTTTTCATTTTTAGATTCTTTAATTAAGATAAATCAAATTTACGAAATGATAATTACTTTTATGAGAAGAACGACGAATGTATTATCTTTCGAAAGAAAAAAAAAAAATATGTATATATATATATATATATATATATATATGAGTCGTTCATAAATCAAACCAATTAATTCCACTTTTTGAATATTTTTATAAAATTTAAAATGTCAAAGTACTCGACGGAGTCTTTACATTTTATATTGATAATAAATTTTCCTAATTGCCATTAAAATTTTTTTTGTCCATTGAATAGAAGAGAATTTATCTTTTAAAAGCCAATTTGATTAACTTCGTACTCTAAATCGTAAATCGTTGGAATAATACAATTGGAAAACGGCAGCATAGTCTTTATACGTTCTGTAATGTTTATTTGAATTTATATTTTATTTAAAAAAAAAAAAGAAAAAAAAAAAGAAAAAAAAAAAGAAAAATTGAGAAGCAATTTATATTATTTCATCATATTTATCCACTTTTTGTTTTATGGAAATTAATTGATTTCACAAATAAGTGACTCATATACATACATACATACATACACACACACACGCGCGCACACACACACACACATATATATATATATATATAGAGAGAGAGAGAGAGAGAGATAAAGTGTAGGTGCATTGCTTAGAAAGGAAGGAAAAGGTCGGAAGAGAAGTCGTATAGGCAGGCACACGCGCCTATGGTGGTGGTGTTGACCCCGTAAGTAGCCTCGGCACGCCGGGAGGCTAAAAATAACAGATTCCGGCCGGACCAGTTTGACTGAGAAAAGGAATAAGAGAGAAGAAGAAGAAGGGGTGATAGTAGTAGTGTAGTAGTAGTAGTAGTAGTAGTAGTAGTAGTAGTAATAGTAGTAGTAGTAGTAGTGGGACGAACTAAGAGAGGAGGGAGAAAAAGAGAGAAATTCGAACGTGTACGCTCTCTACCGCGATGGATTGGCGGAAGGGACAAAGAGTAAGAAAGTTCAATGTCGTCGTTGTCGTCGTCGTCGTCATCGTCGTTGTCGTCTTCGTCGTGTGACAGTTATACGCACAGTGCGAACGCTATACATCAAACGTTATACGAATAAAAACTTCATCGTCGTCTCTTGCGATTATATTATCATTCAAGTCAAATTAATTTTATTCGATGAAAATGCATCCAAGTTTAATGTGAAACTTTTTATTTAAGAAAAAAAAAAAAAAAAAAAAAAAAGAAGAAAAAACCAAGAGAAATAAGGAAAAGTGAAGAAATAATAATTTTCTTCGCCGTCGTTCCGTCGATGACTCTAAGAGAAACTTTATATACGTTCGATTGTTCGATGTGAAAAATTAAAAGAGAGAAAATAAGGAAGAAGAAAAAGAAGGGGACAAAAAAGAAATAGTAGAAGAAGAAGAAGAAGAAGAGGAGGAGGAAGAAGAAGAAGAAGAAAAAAGAGAAAAGGAAAAAGAAAACGTTGAAGAAACCTTGGAATTAAGAATAAAAGTGTATGTGTCCTCTCTCCCTCTCTGTGTGTATGTGTGTGTATGTGTGTGTGTGTGTGTCTTTACGTGAAAAGGAAAAGAATATCTAGATATCGAATAATATCGATATATTCCTCACGTTCGTGGCAAGTGTTACGTGAGTCGAACGGCGATCTCTTTTAATATATATATATATATTTTTTTTTTTTTTTTTATTTGTTTTGTCAAAAAGAGAAACAAAGAGAGAGAGAGAGAGAGAGAGAGAGAGAGAGAGAGAGAGAAATGTATCGATTGTGATATCTCGTAGAATTCTCCTCCTCTATGGAAGAAGTTTGTTGTAAAATGACACGAAACAGGCAACAGATATTCCCGCTTCGTCCGTTCGCAACTTTAGGCCGGCGACTTTTGAGAGACAAGCTGAACAGAAGGTATGTTAATTCCGGACACGTGTGACGCACGTGCTTTCCTTCCACGTTAGTATGGCAAAGGTACTTACTTACGGCCATTACAAAAATAACTTAGTACCGTTCTCCGAGATTTATTGTTTCTTAAGAAATCGCAAAGCCTTTTCTTTTTCATTTTCATTTTCTTTTTTCTTTTCTTTCTTTCTTTCTTTTCTTCTTCTTCTTATTATTATTAATATTATTATTATTATTATTATTATTATTATTATTGTTGTTGTTGTTAATATTCTTAGTTTCGTTTCACATTGAAGAATATAATATTCTACGTTAAGACGATACCATAATAACTAAGAGAACGTTATATGATAGCGCTGTGGTGAATATCAGAGCTCATTGAGATCACGCCGGATCTATATCATCTTTTGTCCTTTATCGACACAAAAAGCAAATCTCGAGTAAGCAAATACCTCGATGTGATCATCTTTGTGCATGAATTACTTCCTGAAAAAGATAGAAGATATTGAAATTTATTTCGTTCCTTCGTCGATCGAAAGGAGTCCCTGGTGCGAGAATTTTGACCGAAAAAAGAAAAAAGGAAAAAAAGAAAGAAAGAAAAAGAAGAAAATTTGAACGAATACAATTTTTATTACTCTTCCTGAACAAGCAACATTTCCCCTGGTATGGGATGGTTTGAGCTGGTACTCAATTCTTAATTCATAAATACATAACGAAATTTCTGCCATCTAAATAAAATATTTTCTAATAGGGATCGTTTTCGTAAAGCTTCCTTTTTCTTTTTCAATTTCTTTTTTCAAATTCAATTTTCAGATTCAAGCGTACAGAAAATAAAAAAAAAAAAAAACAAACAAATAAAATATAGAACGTTAGAGATACATGCTAGCATTCGTATTAATAAATCCAAAGACAAATAAACAAATAAATAAATAAATAAATATTAATCGTGCAATTTCTATTGAAACATTACGTTTCATATATCCCAACGATACGAGATTATGGCATATAGCTTCCTCTTTGCGGTTGATCCCTAAATTGTAACATTAAAATTACTCGGTTAATGTAATCCGTTTTAATCGTTTCAATTGTAGTACGGTAAACTCATATATAATATCTTCATGTAATATCCTGCGCAGTCTCTCGGAAAATAAGACGATAATAATAATAATAATAATAATAATAATAATAATAATAATAATAATAATAATAATAATAATAATAATAATAATAAAATAATTAATAAATAAATAATTCATTAACGAACATTAGAAGAGAGAAGAAAGTCAAAAGTATTTACTGGGAAATAATTTATTTCGTTGGTACGTTCGCCATTCGAGGGAAATCGCGAAACTATCGTTAGCTTTTGCGAGATAGAAGGAAGAGAATTTAATCGAGGCCGAGCAACAAACTTAGCCTCAGGCTTTGAAGTTGTACGAGGAGCGTTTCTTCAAAAAAAATTTTTTAATCGTACGAACGTCTTCTTCTTTCAGCTCGATGATGAACGTTCGCCTGGTTTCTTTTTTAAACGTTATTGCCATCTTTGGAATTTGGGTTAAATGATTATACGTATCGCGCTGAGAACGATTATTTTATAGGGCGGTCTTGTTCGTTTGATTTTGCACGTAAGTTTGCAAGACCGGTCGGTCGATTGGTCGATCTTCTTCTTTTTTTTTTTTTCTTTTTATCGCGCTTGACCTTTAACCTCGTCGCAAATATTACGAAGCTTTTTATAAAACGATCGAACGAATGACGAGACCATTAAATATAGAACAATCACTGGAACAGAGTTTGTAGGATAAAAATGTAGAGGAGGTCACTCTGCCGTAACCGTGAAAGCCAAGAAATCGACCAGTTTCTTAGAAAGAGAGAGAGATAGAGAGAGATAGAAGAAGGGAAAGGGGGAGAGAGAGAAAGATAGATAGAGAGAGACAGAGAGAGAGAGAGAGAGAGAGAGAGAAGAAAGAGGAAAGATGGGTTGTGGTTTAGCTCGTAATGACTCATTTCAAAGATATTTTTTTTTTTATTTTAATGGCTCAAGCGTTACACCAATGGAAGAAATGCGATAGATAAATGTAGAATAAAGTTGACGAATCGAGCAAAAAAAGACAAAGAGAGAGAGAGAGAGAGAGAGAGAGAGAAATATTAAAAAGAAGGGAAACTATTAAAGAAGAAAAGGATTAATAGCCATTACTTGACAAGACCAAAATGGCGATGTAATTGTGACGAATGAGCTACCGAATCGTATATACTATCGTACGCCGGTTTATTCTTTACCATTTGGATAGATAAATTAAATGTTTCATTTAAACATATCATTTTGTTCGTAGAAAGTTCAAAAAGGATAAAAAAAAGATATACAATAGAGGTGGCCATAGGCGTGATTATTGAAAAGTTATGATTGACGTATGAATGAACGAATTAATTCAAGAATGACGATGATGATCGTGGATTGGGAAGAGGGGCTGGGGAAGACCGGAAGATAGAAGGAATCGATAAAGAAATGGAGATTTAATATATAAATGGATTGAGATATAAGTGAGATGAATGAAGAAATGGTATTGTAATTTGTATTACGTGTAAGTTTACTCGACCTATTGGATGTTATGGGTTCGATGATGGTTACGAATCCGTGGAAATTTTTGAATGTAATGTAATTCGAAGAAAAGGAGATATTTCTGGAAGGGTAATGGGCGTGGTCGCGTCAGACTGAGAAATGAGAAAAACCCCCTGGTATCGTTAGAATTCTGTTCGTATTAATTTACAAAATTTTACGAAATAAAAATTAATAATATAAAATAATATTAATAATAAAAATAATATTAATATTGTGTTCAACGATATAATAATACGTAACGTAATATAATGTAATAAAATATGTAATATAATGAAATGCGAAATAATTTGAGAAATAATAACGGAGTTGATTGTGTTCGTAGTGATAACCGTATATTGTTATAGTAATGTGTATGTATGTAGGGGTAAAGGCGAGATAGAATGTAACAATATACATATCTCAAAACAAAGATAAATTCCAAGTGATATTATACAATTTCGTTTGAAATTGTTATTACAGAAGGATTAAATTATTGTATTATATAGGTCGCAGAAAGATATTTATATATTCAATGGAGGGGGAGGGAAAGATCGAGAAAAGAATGTAAAACGGAAATTCGAAATGCTTGACTTGATAAATTCTAATCGTAATAGAAACAGACAGAGAGAGAGAGAGAGAGAGAGAGAGAGAGAGTGAGTGAGTCTGGAAACTCGGTAAAGCGGAAGACGAGGGTAGACAAGGTGGAAACCACCGTGGAATTTCAAAAGCGTCACGGCTTCCATCAACGATCCGTCGTAAACAGAAACCCCATAATTCTCGCTCACGCCACTCAGTTTCTCTCTAGGTTCGTCTGTTCTACTATATACAGTTTCCAACGCTCGACTGTTTTTCTCTTTCTCCGTCTATATCTCAATCTCTCTCTCTCTCTCTCCCTCTCTCTCTCTCTCTCTCTCTCTCCCTCTCTCTCTCTGTCTTTCTCTCTCTCTTTCTCTCTCTGTTCCTCTCTCATCATTCGGACAGAATCAAAATTTCACATCCCTAAATGCATCAAATAAAACGAGTTATAATATACGCCAACGCCCTACGAGTCGATTCTCCTCAGATTAGTTTTCCATATATATCTATATTATATGTTATTATATTATAAAATACGAGCGCTTGCTTTTTTCTGATTATTTCATTGCAAAATGATCGAAGCGACATGGTAATTTTATACCCCGCTTTTGTTTCTTTTTTGACGTTATCGCGCTTCCGATCAAAAAAGAAAGAAAGAAAAAAAAAAAAAAAAAAGAAAGAAAAAAAATATAATGAAAAAATATTTCTCATGAATCGAATGCAACTATGAGTCGGAGAGAGAGAGAGAGAGAGAGAGAGAGAGAGAGAGAGAGAGAGAAATAAAAACACGGATATAGCATATTCAGACAGAAATATCTATTGAATTTTAACTAATTGCGTTGTCCAAAAAAAAATTGTAAGTGTATATATATATATATATATATATATATATAGAAAGAGATAGAGAGATAGAGAGATAGAGAGATAGAGAGATAGAAGGAAAAAAGGGGGTTGGTATAGAGAAGAAAATAAAAGCGATGAAGGAAGATCGTAACGGGAATTAATTAAATTCTTTGTCGGTACGCGACTCCGCTAAATTGTACTGTCACGAGCACTCTCACTGTTTCACTGGGCTGCAATTTGCCTCGGCGGACGCGAGAAGGAGGTGGAAAAAAAAGGAACGTATATACCAGCAGGAGTAGAGAAGCAGGAGAAACAGGAGGAAGAAGAGGAGGAGAATGAGAAGGATGAGAAGCAGAGAGAGAGAGAGAGAGAGAGAGAGAGAGAGAAAGAGAGAGAAGGGAATTTGCAACTAGTGGTGTGTGTAGCTTCATCGTGCGAGGTCTGTGTTCATCAGATTGTCCACGGTTGATCAAGATGCATCGCAAAGCCCGAATAGAGTCGATCGTGTTCGTCTCGCAACCTATCCTATTTCCCACCCCACCCCACCCCACTTTATCCTATCCCCCGTCCGCCTCTCTTCCCTTCGTCCAGCAACAACCTCTTCAAAGCAAACGACGTGGAGACGATTAGTTCCGCGTTAAAAAAGAAAAATAATAATAATAATAATAATAGTAAAAAATAATAAAAAAGAAAAAGATAAAAAGAATAATAAAAAAAAAAAAAAAAAAAAAAAAAAAGAGAAAATAAAACAAAGGAAAGAAGAGTAGCGTTGCAGTAATTTTCATGTCACGGCTTCGATATCAAACACATAGAAAATCCTATATTTGTTTTCGATATTGCATAGGCGTAAAGTTTTATCCTTCTTTATATATATATATATATATATATATATATATATATATATATATATATATATTTTCGTTTCTATCTCTCTTTATCGTAGAAAGACAAACTCCTGTGCTATATTTACTATCCCTCTGAGTTTCGCATCTTCGTATTGTTCGATATTTTTCAAATATCAGGTAAATCGAAGTTCCATTTAAATTATTGCTCTCTTCTCGTTCGTTCGAGCGAGAAAAAAAAATTGATCGTGAATGAGGAGAGATCTAAAAAAAAAAAGACGAAAGGAGAGAAAAAAAAGAAAGAAAAAAGAAAAATTCTTCGAGGAAATAATATATCGAATAGTTTTCATACGAGAGAGAGAGAGAGAAAGAGAGAAAGAGAGAGAGAGAGAGAGAGAGAGAGAGAGAAAGTTGGCATTCGTACGAGAGACGATACGTTTTCTCTGGTCGGAAAAAGGGACAGCCCTAAAGTGCATTTCTGTGTCCACTGAGGATACCAAGAACGGAAGAAGATAAAAGGTGGGGGAAAAGTGTAAGTCGACATGAAATTGCTTGACTAATACGTTTGGAAAAGGAAATTCTCGTTTTTTCAACATCCTTGTTTCTTCACCTCGTATTCTAATTTATTATTTTAATGTCTTAATATAATTCGTGAAATACGACGATCGCTATGAATAAAATAAGTCTCTAAATAAATTATATGAGAAAGAAAAGAGCCACGAGGGACGTAATCTTTTTTCTTTTTAGGAAATGTTATAAAAAAAATTTTAAAGTAAAAAAAGAACAAAAATAAATAAAACGAGCTTTAAAGCTTTAAAAGTTTTCAATTTCCTCGAGGGAAAGAAAGAGATATATACGTCCACGGCCCGTCTCCCTCCATCCCTTCAACCCTTCTTGCGACGCTTCTCAAAGTTTCCCTTCGTACCACTCGAGATTGAAATCTCAAGGTTTCCGTCGCTTTGATGAAATCTTCGACGTCTCTTGGCACGGATCATCCGCAGTAGAGTTATCTCTCACGATCGAAGGGACCCATACTCCCTCGAGTACCAGAGAAAGAAATATATATATATATATTCTTATAAAAGGTCGTACGTGACATTGCGTGGAATAGCGTAACCATTTTGTTATTTACATCATAAAAGGTATTTTCGGATTAACCTGTACTTATACCACGAAACTCTTTAATAATAATAATTATATCGAATGAACATTTGTTAAAATTAAATTCAAAGTATCGACTAACCTAAAGATTTTCATTACATATTATTTTACGTCGATTAGTTATCGAAAGATACGAAGTCTTATCTTTTAAAAAAAGGAAAATAAGAAAAAATCGAATGATAAGGATCGGACAGGAATAAGTAGGGAGAAATTGGACTACGTGTCCTAGTTTCGTTACTAGTTTCCTTTTCTCTTGAAAGAGGTGGGAGAGAAGTTGTGGAGAAAGAGGGAGGAAGGGGGGAGAGAGAGAGAGAGAAGAAGGGAGAGTCTAGGTCGGTAGCGTGCAAGAGTTAGCTTATTTCTATCGATCTGATGATAGCTCGCTCGCTCGCTCGGTATCTCTCTCTCTCTCTCTCTCTCTCTCTCTCTCTACCTAGGGGATGGGGAGGGGGTAGAAACGTAGAGGCGGCGCGGCGCATGGCGACACGGCGGCCACCTATGCGGCATTTAATCCGTCGCGACGCCCTCGACGACGTACGCGAGATCTGGCTCCGTGTTCTGTCCTCTATCGAAAGATTTCTTCTTATCCTTCCGAGAGAGAATTAAACCTTTGCTAGTTACTTACTCGTACGACGAGATTACGAAGATATATATATATATATATATATATATATATATATATATATATATATATAAAAGAAAGAGAAAGAGAGAGAAAGAAAGAAAAAAATAAACAAAAAAAAAGAAAATAAAAGAAGAAACAAAAAAGAACGAAAAGAAAGAAAGGGATAAAAAGGAAACAACAGGAAATTCAAAACTAAGTAGTTTCTTTGTTATCTATCCTTATCTTCTTCTTCCTCCTACTCCTCCTCCTTTTAATTTCATTTTCTTTCGAATGCACGAGAAAAAGAAAGAATCTTTGTTAACGCGTGTTCGCGGAGAGAACAAGTTGGGAGTAGTCTCGCGAGTGAATCTCCTCCTCGAATGTCACCTTCAACGAGGAAACTTTCCAATCGTTTGAGAGGGTGCCGTCGCGTTTCTTCCTTCCTGGCCGCCACCTGCTGCTGCTACTGCTGCTGCTCCTGTTATTACTACCACCAGCAGAACAGCTATTACTTGTTCGATTGTAGAGAGAAGAGGAGGTGGAAGAGCCAAAGGTGGTGGCAGCGAGGGGAGATTGGTGGTGCCTAACGCGCCGCAAGTACCTGCGTGAAGCGTGACGGAAGGTGCGTAAGATCGAGAGAGAGAGAGAGAGAGAGAGAAAGAGAGAGAGAGAGAGAGAGAGAGAGACATACACAAAGAGAAAGAGAAAGAGAGAGAGAAAGGACAACGTGGCCTCCTACTCTTCCTCTTCCTCTTCCTCTTCCTCTTCCTCTTCATCCTCCTTTCCTTTCTCCTCGTTGATACACATACCCAATACGTATGGCGTGTCACCTGTGTGCGCTGACCAACTCTGCGCAGACTACAAGAGAGAAAGAGAAAGAGATAGACGGAGTGAATGTGACGTGTCCTTTCGTGAAATTGTTTGTGAAATACACGCGTGTATATTTCCATAACTCTCTGTGAATGTTATAACATCTGTATGTGTATATATATATACATATATATATATATAATGTATCTCTCCCTCTCTCTTTTTCTATATACGAGTAGTTTTGAACTCGCCATTAGGACATGTAGACTTCCCGCCAAACAAGTTCACTATTCTCTTTTCACAGCATTTTCTCTCTCTCTCTCTCTCTCTCTCTCGTTTGCTAAGAGCTTTTCACTCGACTCGACCTCGTTTCTCTTTTTTTTTTTTTTTATATCCTTCAGTATAGGAAAGCTTCCGATGTGCTTTCTCATCGCTATCAATTTTTTTATCCACATCTTCTTCTTCTTCTTCTTCTTCTTCTTCTTACTCTTCGTAAAATTATACAAGTGAAATTGATTAGATTAATGATGAAAATGATTTGACGTGTTAATGGAGGAAGGACTCGGAATACCTCTCGTTTTGTATCCTCCTTCCCCTTTTCCCCCTTCCCTTCTCTTTCTCTCTCTCTCTTCTCCTTTTTCCCTCTCCCTCATCCATATCCCTCGTGTTCCCTTCATTGACAACGTTCAACACGTTCGAACGCCTGGTGATCCGTTTAATGTGAATGGACGTTATGCAGATGCATGGAAATGACGTCAAGCGTTCGAGGCGACGACGGAGAAACGACGCTTATAGTTCGCTTACGTATATACATAATACATGCATACATGGTTCTCCTGTGTGTGTATGTGTGTGTGTGTGTGTGTGTGTATGTATGTATGTGTACTACTTCGTGAAACGTTTCCAATAGTTCATTACACTGTCTCGATATCGTGTTCTCTGTTTTTCTCTGTGTCATTTAAAGAGAAATAAAAAAAAAAGAAAAAAAAGAAAGAAAAAGAAGGAAAGAAAAAAAGGAAAAAAAAATTTCACTTTAAATAAAAACATATAACATTAGTTAATGGATTTAAAAATAATAGAGCGTCAATTGGAACAGATAATCGAAGAACTTTATTTATTATTCAAAGTAAATTTTATTTGTGTAAAAGAAAAAAAGAAAAGAACTTGAACATTGATTTTATTATTTCTTTTATTAATTCTTATAATACGTTGTAATATTTATTTCCATTTGGTTCTGTGGATTTATAAATACGTACTTAGATAGTTATGTGCTTTAATCGATCATCTGGTCAAGGATGACGCATTACTTCCCTGAATTCGAATTGTACAAAGGGAGCAAGGGTATTAGGTTCAAGAGCAGAGCACTAATTAGCACGCCTCTTTTATTTTTACGTTACACGCTTACTGACACACGCATACTTGCTACTTAAATATACTCAACGACCCATTCTACTCTATTCTGGATAAAGCTTATCACGTGTTATCCATCGAATTCAATACTTACGCAACGTGATTTAATTCGATTACGTTCGCCATTTAATTAATCCATCGAAATGCTCGTTAGTTTGCATTTTCTTTTTTGCCTTTTCTTTTTCGTTTTCTTCCTTTTATTTTTCTTCTTGTTATTACTTCATTGATAATAATAAAAAAAAACAAAACAAAACAAAACAAAAAAAAAACAAAAAAAAGAAAAAGAAATCTCCACATTTTTTGCAATAACGAAGAGAGAAAGTAAAAAGGATTGTAGTGTTTGTTGAAAATGTAATAAGAATTTGTACACGCTGATGACCTTAATAGAGTTCTAAAAACATAGTTGCAGTAATCGAGCGACCGCTAATTTGAGGTCTTTGTTAACGCGAGCCAGATATAGGCTTGTGTATAGCAGTGCTCGTTCACCGAGTACTTTCCATAAAATGTGGTTGAGGTTACTAGTAGCTTCCGGAAAGCTACATCGAAGTATTCCTATATATATATGTATATATATATATATATATATATATATATATATATATATATATATATATATATACATAGGAGCTACTTCTCATTAAAGGAAAATTCTTTTCCGAATTTTTTGAATAAATAAAAAACTGTAAAATAAAGTGGGAACAATAACAAATGCGATTCTTGTCCCTCGTTTCTCCTTCGTACCGATTAATTTCCATTTCTAATTGAATAATCGAATTTTTGATAATGACACAAAGAGAATTTATTTGGAATTAATTAAATTTGTTAAAATTTGCGAATTAAATATTTATTCGTTGTGAAATTTATAAAATATAATAATTATTAATCTCATATTTAACAATTCGATTTGATTTGTGACATTACTAAAATTACAGCGACGCATTATAAGCTGTTTAAGATGAGGAATACGCCAGCGAGAGAGATAAACGAACAGATAGATAGATAGATAGATAAATAGATAGAGAGAGAGAGAGAGAGAGAGAGAGAGAGAGAGACAAATTCTGTGCATAGGAGAAGGTACATGAAATTGGGACGAAGAGGCAGAGAGACAAATTCAGTTTTGAGTCCGTACATTACTACTAGTATGCTTGCTTCGTGTACGATGAAGAGCGCTCGAGGTCATACAGCGAACCTCGAAGCAGTCGAATTTCAATGGGAACCTTAATTAACGTGCTAATTTCGTTGTGACTATGATTTTGCCGCAGTGCGTCAATGCAACTTCCTATTACGTACGCTTTGGAAGTGTCGCTTGATATTCCCTCAGATATATCTCACGATTAATCGATTGATTAATCGACCGACCGACCGACCGACCGATCGATCGATCGATCAATCGATCAATCGATCAATCAATCGTACGATCGATCTCTGATTCGATTTAATTCATTCTTCGAACAGATTCGATTTGGTTTTTCTTACACTTCTTTTTTTTGGTGTTTCTTATACTTCTTTTTTTCGTTTTTTTTTTTTTTCTTTTCTTTCTTTCGTTTGTTTATTTTTCCTTCGAAAAAGATAAATGACAGAGCGCAAGAGTTTTACGAGTTTAATTAAAGCATCATGAGAAGTGGAGCAATTAATGACCAACAAAATAGTTTAGAAACTCGTCTTGCAAACCTCGTGCCGTTAATGAAAAAACTTTATATCTCGGTAGAAGAACGAGAGAGAATGATGTATATCAAGAGGGGTTATAAAAAAGAGAGAGAGAGAGAGAGAGAGGAAAAAAAAATAGAAAGTTGAAAAAGGAGATCGAAGAAGACCAAGATTTATCCGACTTATTTCTCTTTCCCTTTCTCGCATCTAACGGTCGACGGCCATTCGGTACGATTATTAGTTGTTGTTAAACGAAGGAGACAATTTCTACGCTTCGATGGACTCACCCGGAAGCAATTATCGCGTATTGAAACGACTCTGACGTTTTTTTTATTTCATATAAACTTTTTCTAGCTGGTATTTAAACGATAACGATAACGATATCAAAAGCAACATTTTTCTCGTTAGACAGGTTCTTTTCTGAAACAATAAAAAGCAACAAAAAAAGAGAACTCCCAAGGAGGAGGGAAAAAAGTAACAAGAGAAATGATTTACTTAATCGAAGAACTAATATTGGTTGTAGAAAAATTAAAGAAACCGAAAAGAATGGATGACCGAATTTGATTTTCTTTTCTTTTTTTTTTCTCTAAAAAAAAAAAAAAATGAATTTGAACCCTAAAGAAAAAACCTTATTTTCTTAAAAAAAAAAGAAAAAAAATACCTATTGCTTCATTAAATTCAATATCATAACATTAAATATAAATCAACTGAATCAACCAGCATCGATATATAAAAATATTATCAACATTTAAACTCTTTTGATATCAATGAAAAATCTCTATTATCTTTAAATAAATATTTATCCTTTATTCTATTATAACTTTATTTTGTTTATCGTTTTATTTTACAGAGAGGTCCGTACGGTCGTATTGAACAAAGGCTCCTCGGGTTTGGGCTTTAATATCGTAGGAGGTGAAGATGGCGAGGGTATCTTCATCTCTTTCATCCTAGCCGGTGGACCAGCCGATTTGAGCGGTGAACTTCGTCGTGGCGATCAAATCTTAAGCGTCAATGGCATCAATTTACGAACAGCCACCCACGAGGAGGCTGCAGCGGCCCTTAAGGTATTACATCATACTTTCATATATATATATATATATATATATATATATATATATATATATGAAAGTATGTATCTAGATTCGTTATAAAACTTCAGATGAATCATTCGAGACTTTATCTTTCTTCTTCTTCTTTTTTCTTTTTTTTCTTTTTTTTCTTTTTTTTTTTTGTCTCTTTAGGGCACCGGTCAAACAGTGACGATCGTTGTACAGTACAAGCCCGAGGATTACAACAGATTCGAGGCAAAGATCCAAGATCTCAAACAACAAATTTCTCAACAGAATATGATGACAGGTACCCTCATGAGGACCTCGCAGAAGAAATCCCTTTACGTAAGGTAAAGTTGAAACTTAGAAGAAAAAAAAAAAAAAATAATAATAATAATAATAATAATAAAAAGAAAGATAGGAAGCTTCTTTGAATTGATTTAACACGTTGAATGTCACGCTAATATTACATTATCGGTTCAAAAGTTCTATCATGCGATATATATTATTTTAAAATGTTATCTACAATGGATAAATTCAGTTGTACAATCATGTTTAATATATTTATTCATTCTAGTAAAAATGATAATAGTGAAAAAATTTACATACATTTATTAACATTTATTCTAATGTATGCGTTCTAATTATGTGATCGCAAATATTTGAAAAGAATATATGTATATATATAGAAAGAGAAAGAGAGATAGAGAGAGAGAATTAGAACGTTTAAAAATATTCTTTTTGGAATTTTGACAAAAATATAGGTGACTCGTTTTTTTTTTTATATTATTAAAAAAAAAACCCCCCAAAAAACAAAAAGAAAGTCTATTATAAAACATAACGAATCTTATTTAATAATTTTTTCAAGAGCCCTATTCGATTACGATCCCAATAAGGACGATGGATTGCCAAGTCGTGGATTGGCATTCCGTTATGGGGAGATCCTACATGTGACGAATGCAAGCGACGACGAATGGTGGCAGGCACGAAGAGTAACTCCTCAAGGTGAAGAGGAAGGACTTGGTATAATTCCGTCGCGTAGGCGATGGGAGCGCAAGCAACGTGCCAGGGATCGTTCGGTCAAGTTTCAGGGTCACATGCCGGTCATTCTCGACAAGGTAAAAAGACCCCGCCCTTAAAACCGCTTTTAATTGCGTATGGAATAAGCTATTTAAAAAAAAAAAAAAAAAAAAAAAAAAAAAAAAAAAAAACAAAAATAAACAAACAAACAAAAGAAAAAAAGAAAGAAAAAGGAAAGAAGAAGAAAAAGAAGTAGAAGGAATAAAAATAGAATGAGAATTCTAATTTTATTTGCACGTTCGATTGCAATTATTCATAATGTTATCTTATAAACGCATATTTGTGGCCTTATATATGAGAAAAGTAATAGTTATTATTATTGGAAAATTATTGTAGACGTATATTAATGATAATCGATTTAAAAATTGACATGTCGTATTTTATTTTAATTTATTAGCAATCGACGTTGGATAGGAAAAAGAAGAATTTCTCGTTTAGCAGGAAGTTCCCCTTTATGAAGAGCAAGGACGACAAGTCCGAGGATGGTTCGGATCAAGAACGTGAGTATTCGAAAGAAAAGAAATTCTTTATGGACTTGTTGTCCTGCACGTCCTGTGCATGTACCAATCCTATGTATAAACATTGTGTTTTAAGTGTTCTCTTCTCGTGGTATGTATCTTCTCTCTCTCCTATGGTATCTCGTTCAGTTGATTATACTTCACTATCGTATAATATTTATTGTGACATAATACAAACGGAATGATATACATTGGAATCGATGTACGATCGACCCTGCCCCCCCCTTCTCTTGTTTGCATCTTGTTTGAGTATACTGCAAACTTCGACATTATTTTTTCGAATTTCTTTTATCTCCCCTCTCCCTCTTCTGTTTTTCTTCTTTTTTTTTTTTCTTTGTTTTTTTCTTTCTTTTTATCGAATTAACGAACAAATGACGAAAAATCAATCTTACAGATTGTCTTGTGTTCATCCTTTCTATAATAATAAATTAATGCCTAATATATATATATATAGTCAAGGGTCAAGGAAAAAAAATGAAAAAAGAAAAAAAAAATAAAGAAAAGAAAACAAGGAAAAAGGAAAGATCTTATATAAGAACAGACTCGACGATACTCACCTAACTCCAGAATGTGCTTTTGTGTTTTGATGATGTGAAAAACGTGTTTTGTTTTTGCCTGCTTATGTAGGGTCGCCCACAACACCTGAGAATGAAACCGATCCTACGCGTAAGTATTTTCAATGAATTTAAAAAAAAAAAAAGAAATAATAATAATAATAATAATAATAATAATAATAATAATGAAAAAAAAATCCAATTCACTCTCATGTCCTAACTTTTTTTTTGTCTCTCTCTCTCTCTCTCTCTCTCTCTCTCTTTTTCTCTTTCATTTTTTGTATTCAATCCACATGTACATTGTTGTGTAAATTTTGTGTTAGAAAGTTTCTATCTATCATCGACAAAAACAATAGATGATTTAGTTTTTGCCTGTAGTAGAGTTAGCTGCACAAAACTTTATCGTTGTATGCCGCATACCTCTAAAATACAAATTCGCTTTTAATTGGCTAACTTTAAATATATCTAGGATATAGTAGTCCTAGTTCTATGTACGCGTGTATATATATGTATATTATATATATATATATATATGCATATATATATTTGTGCGCATGCGCGTGTGGTAATCGCTTGTCTCGTTGCTTTTAATAATCCGACATTTCCAAGTCCGAGATTAAAATTATAATTTTCATTAGTATTTATCGAAACGAAATAAGACTGGTTTTATTTTTCTTTTATTTTTTTTTTTATTTTTTTTTTTTTTTTAATATCTCGATAGATAAGAAACATAATAAAAAGAAAAGAAAGTGTCGGCTAATTTTCTCGATCGTTTGAACTTTAAAGTCACGTCCGCAAAAAAAAGAAAAAATGAAATACTCGAGTTTATAGAGTCCTTTGTCAAGAACACAGTGAATTAATTAAGATAGCTCGCTCTTTCGGCATTCAAAAAAGAAAGAAGAAAAAGAAAAAGAAAATTGGCCTTATAAAGAA
>NC_060956.1:1035000-1037500 GCF_910589235.1 Vespa crabro | reverse complement strand
CACGCAAACTATGTAAGCTTCACCGATTATATTCGAGCGATGTAGCGGTATTTTTTAATGTACTTAATCGCGATAGAGCGAAAATCGAAGAGGAGTAGTAGGAGGATGAGGAGGAGAAAGGAAAAGGGAGATGATGAAAAATAAAAAAATAAGAAGAAGAAGATAATTGTTTCTTATTATAGAAAGACGTGGAAATGCGTCAAAATGATAGAGAGAGAGAGAGAGAGAGAGAGAGAGAGAGAGAGAGAGAGAGAGAGAGAGAGAAAGAGAAGGACTAAGAAAAAGATAGAAATGACAAGCATTGCTGATTGGTTTCTCTCTTTCTCTCGATTGGGGGGGGGGGGGGGGGACATGTGAGGCAATCGCATTTTAATTGTTGGAGAATTCGATGCGTATAGATTGGAAATATAAAATGAGACTGCGTATTTGACGATTTTGACGATTTGACGAATTGCATCGACCTATCTTCCGTCGATCATTTGTCCATGAATAATCTATTGCATACGTGAGTAAATAATTATAATATCGTAGTGTATTGAATTGAAATAATGAAATTATAAAAAGATTTGATTTTAGAAATTGATCTACGACGAATGATCGAGAGGAAGAAAGCGTATAATTTATATATATTCGTGACTCGTCTAAGTAAGAATATTAAAGGATCTACGCGTATCTTTACGTCGAAAGAGAATGAGTAAAAGAGAGAGAGAGAGAGAGAGAGAGAGAGAGAGAGAGAGAGAGGAGAGAGAGAGGGAAAGAGAGAAATTAAAATAAAAATAAAAAATAAAAAATAAAAAAAAACCTCACAGGACAAATCTTATAGATGCTAGAATAGCGATATATAATGTTTTGTACAGCTAGATGACTAAGCCAGTATTGGGTTATGTGCAACATTATATAGATGAGAGAAGAGGACGACGAGATGATGATGATGATGATGATGATAATGATGATATGAATTAATGAAAGAAGAAAAACACTATTGTAATTTAAAATGCCACACTAAATTATTATTATTACGATAGTAGGTATGTATTATTGTAAATACCTATACCGGACGAGATAAGATCGAGATAGAAATAAAAAACGATGATAGAGAAAGTTGTTTATCCATCTACGCGAGAAGAATTCTCGATCGCTAAATACGTTCAGAATGAACCGTTCGAATTTGTGTAATGTAATTCGGAAAGAAAAAGAAAAGTAAGAAGGATGGACGCGAAGCGAGGAATAAAGGGAAAAAATTAAGAGAGGAAAGTTTAATTGTTTTAAGAGATCGACGCGCCGATTTATCTTTACCAACGCTTCTCGGTGTATGATTATGTTCCTGCCGATTGCCTCGGATATTATTGTGTGTACGTTTGAATGACGATAATCGTATTAACGATTATATTGATAAATAGAACGGATGTATTAGAGACAAATAGAGGGGGAGAGGGAGAGAGAAAAGGAGAAGCGAGATAAGAGCGAACGAAAGAGGATAATAAACACGTAAAAAGAAATTGAGAGAGGGAGAGAGAGAGAGAGAGAGATGAAGCAGGATATATTCGATCGCGAACTGTACTTACGTCGCTAAAAAAAATTCCGATATAATAAAGAAAATGGGTGAGGGTGTGTAGTAGAGCATTAGGAAGAATCGAAGGCAGCGGTGATCGAGTCGTTAGACAAGCTATTAAAAAAAAAAAAAATAAAAATAATAAAAAAATACAAATAAAAAAGTAATACAAAATAAAAAAAAAAAAAAAAAAAAAAAAAAATGCAAGGCGAAGTTCGTCGATCTAAGTGTAATATAAACTATTAATCGTGTAACGTTATAATTTGTATCGACTATGCACGGATGATTACACGTCGGTCCTTTTCCATTCGACCATATTAAAAATCGTCGTGAAGCGGGAACGGTAGAACGCGCCGATCGTTAGAGAAAAAACACAATTAGCCTTTGTTATCGCGTAGAGATGAAAAGAAAATGATGAAATAAAATAAAAATGAAATAAAATAAAATAATGTAATAAGGGGGCGACTGATTTTCGTTCGCTTATTCTTTTTTACACGCGCGAACGGGGATTTGGTATCGAGCTATGTGCGTTTATCGCGAGAGTATTATTATTAATTATTAATTATTATTATTGTTAAGAAGAGTGTCGCAAATATGTTGAAACGGTGGGAGGGAAGAAGCTAGGAAGAGTAAAGTAATAGATAGATAGATAGATAGATAAAGAGAGAGAGAGAGAGAGAGAGAGAGAGAGAGGGAGGATGAAAGAAAGAGAGGAAAGTACTAGGTCGAGGAGAAAAGTATCACTGTATTCCGTGCTGGTTGTGTCCGAAGATATTGCAGAGCCAGGCTTCAATCGAGTAAAGTTGTCTGCCTCCATGTAAAGGAACGTATTAAGAGAATAATCACTACCGACACTTATTATACACCTCTATAGTCTATTTAATAATATTACTTATTGAATTGTCAATCTCATGTTCACCTTGTTTCATCGTTTTTAAATAGTTAATA
>NC_060956.1:1022500-1030000 GCF_910589235.1 Vespa crabro | reverse complement strand
GACGTCGCGATGAGCAATAGCCGGTGGTCCGGTATGTGCCTTTGGATTCACTTGACGTAAGAGAGCATCGCGACTCTTTATTCTGAGAGCTGCCATTAAATCTTGAAGGAGCACCCACTTGTCCGAATCATTGGTAAGAGAAAATAAGACCGGTAGGTTCACGTCGCTCACCTCCATTTCTATCTCCTCGAGTTCAGGCTCCGGACTATCCATGGGTGGATCGCTCAAAGGATTATATCCAGTTTCTTCTGGGTCTATCGAGGAAAGAAAATAAACGACGCTTTCACCCATTTTGTCAAGAATCTCTCTCGACGAAATAATGAAAAGTTAGAACTTACCAAAGATCGAAGCAGGTCCACCGAACGACCAAGGTGTACTGCTATGACCCTGAATGTCATCCAAATGTTGTTCGAGAATCGAGTAAGCTTCAGTTTCTACCGCCAACATTAATGGTGTTTGTCCGGAATACGTAGCTAGTAGAGGATCGGCACCGTACGATAAAAGTAATCGCACCAATTCCGTTGAACCGCTCTCGGCAGCCTCGTGAAGTGGTCTGATAATGTACAATGGAATAAAGTTCGACCAAACGATCCTTTTATATCATATATTATTTGTTTTTTTTTTTTTTTCAACACATACTTCATATCTCTACCAACCTTATTCCTCCGTTTGCACTTTCGCTTGCATTCGCGCCATAAGCGAGCAAAAGTTTGGCAATTTCCAAATGACCTCTCGAGCATGCCTCATGGAGTGGCGTATAACCCGCGTTATCTTTCGGGCTAGGTGCACTGTTGAGTTTCTCTAAGCAATAGGCTGTCACATCCTGTATCGAAGCGTTTACGAAAAGTTTACGAACAAAATAAAACCCCAGAAACGAAAACAAGATAAAATTACAACAAGAGAGAGAGAGAGAGAGAGAGAGAGAGAGAGAGAGAGAGAGAGAGAGAGAGAGAGAGAAATGTTGACTCACCGTATGACCGAGTCTGGCGGCACGATGTAAAATAGTTTCTCCAACACCCTTTTTAATGACCCACGTCCTGATCTCTGACTGAATATCAGCAACACATTCTGGACTCGGTCTTGACAATATCTGCTGCGAAAAAAGATTAATGATCATTCTTGCAAATCGATCTTATAAAAGTCGACCAAAAAGATCTACATACTCTTTTTCTTTCCTTAGGTGCTGCGTCATCCTTTTTCAAAGGTCTCTTTTTCTTCCTAACATAGTCGAATCCAGAACGGAATTTCCGCCTACCCGTTCGAAGTTTTAACTTCTTTTTGTTCGGTACCTCGGACTCGTTATTCTCGTCCTCTATCTCGTTATTCTCAGCTTCCTGAGTATCGTTCGTTTCTTTCGACACTTCCACTTCCGTTTCCTTTTTAACACGCTTCAACTTCTTCTCGGCCAAAGACTTCAGAAGATCCTTTCTTCTCTTAGCGATAAGTAAATGTCTCTTCGAATTGACGATTGCCTTATGACTTCTTAGGATACCCGCGTTTCTCAATCGGGACACTACCTTTTGCTTCAACGTGCGAGGCTTTCCTAATGTATTTTCCATAGCTTCGTTTTGAGAATCATCGTCTTGGGAAGTGTCGCCATGATTTTGCATAGGCGGAGCGGACGCTGGTCTATCCTCGCCAAATACTTCTCTGATAGTGGTCTGTTTCTTTAAAACGCGCGTTTCCGTTCTCGTTCTGCTGTTCAAGACGAACGTCGAGAACTCGTTCGGTATCGCGTGATTGTTCTTAAAGGTATCGCGGAAATTATTAACTGTCTCTTTACGGAAATATCCCAAAAGGAATGAATCCGAAACTTTGATCGGCTTTAAAGGTTTATTCTTTATTGGAGAGGAGGACTTGCCCTTCGGGGTTTTAGGAGCTTCCGAAGCAAGAAGAGGAGTAAGACTTGGCGTTGGAAGAAGTTCAGGTTCGTTGTTACCTCCTTTTTGAAGGATTTTCGTTCCCTTTTCAGACTTTTCCTTCTGTTGTTTCCTCTTCGAATCCTTTTTACCAGTACCAACTTTTTGGGCGAGCACGTCTACGATAGAATTGTTTTCCAATCTTGTTTGTTTTCCAATCGTTGTCTTTGGAGGACAAGATATCGTCGTCGAGGAAGTAGCTTCTTCGTCGTCTATCTTACTACCGAGCCCAGTAATACTGAAACTATACTCGGACTCTATGTCGCTGTCAACGAGTCTTTTTCTACCTAAGCAAACGTCCGAACTATCCATGGAGACCGATAAGGCTGGAGAGCCAGGATCCAAATCGGGAAGAGACGTCGATAGCCTATGAAATCTCGAAGGTTTCGAGACGGTGATTAGTCTGGTTGGCATTCTTAATGATTTTTTATAAACGTATACCTCTTCCTCCCAGCCTGGCCTAAAATCGCTACCATCACCGAACAATGGTTTGGGTTTTACTTTTCGAGACGAAGGTACGGTTTTAGAGGTAGACGATTTCATTTCCTTTTCCGTCTTATTCTTTTGCGGCGTTGTATCTCTCGAACGTAACTTCATGCCCTCGTTTTCTCCGCCATTCCCTGACCTTTTCCTCGCACGAAGTCTGTCAGCGACCGATGAACCATGTCCGTATTCCGTACTAACGTCGCTTTCCTCGCTGGACGATTCGCTACCACTGGACGATGCCAATTTGATCCTACTACCCCTTCGGACTCTCCTCTTTCTACAAACGATTTCTTCCTCGCAATCGCTATCCTCCTTTTTCGATTTCTTTTTCGTTGCTCGCTTGATCAATGGTACCTCGTCGGAATCGTCACCGGAATTTCTCCTATCATTTTCCTTCGCCTCAACTACTGCGACCTTCTCTTCAACCTGTATCTTTATCGAAACGGGTGATTTCAAATCGTCTTTGCTAGTTTCCGCGGTCTCGACCTTTTCATCGACAACCGCTTCTACCACGTCTTCTACCTCCTTTTTAATGTCCTCTATTTTGATCTTTATGTCAGCGGTCGCGTCGTTAGTGTTAAGGTCGGACTCCTTGCTACTATCATTACCAGTGTCATCCATCTTCGAAGAGGTTCCATCGAGTTTCTTTTTTCGTCCACGTTTCTTCACAACATCACCGGCTCTCAATTGTTCCATAAACTTGTCGCAGGTTACCGCCCAGAATGGATCGACTTCGTTGATCTTGTCGTTCTCCTAGAGATAATCATTATAAGCGATAATAGAATTAACATTTGCAATTCCGTCAAATAGATTTCATGGATTTTCGGGATTTACCTTAAGCTCGATTTTCACGAGATCCATGGACGAAGCCATGTTCATACACATGGCATCGTTCAAGGGAATAGGAGGTTGAACCTTCGACAACTGCTTCCTGTCTCTTCTCATTTCCTCGAGGGTTTGACGCTCCAACACCGGCATCTCACCCTCCGAATCGCTCTCTCTGAAGTCAAAGACCGAGGTCTCGGAGGAACTTCTAAAACCACTGGCACGTGGTGGTACCGTTGAGGCAACTGCTGGAGTTGGGGTTGACACGGGTACCGTCGTCGCAGCGATCGGCATATTCTCTTCTTCCGTTCTCGAGAACAAACGTCTCCTCGGTGGTAGACAGGCCGCTTTTTCGCGAGTCAATTTCGGTGGGCTTCCCGCGGACGAGCCGGACTGTGGAGTTGACGTCGAGGCCGCGCTATCGAGTTCTATAACACATTTCGATTGTTAGGAGTGTTTGAACAAAAAGAAAAAAAAAAAAAAAAAGAGAAAATGAACTCTTCCTCTTCCAGAGGAATAATTCTTACCTTTTGGCGTAGAAGATACATCTTGAGAAGGAACTACGGGTTTTGCCAAGAACTGTCCGGTGCCGACCTAATTCGATATAGTAATATCTTCTTAAACAGCTTAAACAAGTGTACGATCATACCCGAGAGAGAGAGAGAGAGAGAGAGAGAGAGAGAGAGAGAGAGAGAGAGAGAAACGTCGTGTGAATATTAAATAAAACGAAAATATTTATCAAGAATTATTAACCCGAATAAATTCGACTAGACCAGTCACAATATACCTCACCTGTTTGAGTTCCGCCTTTGTCCTGATTTTCGCGGCCAATATGGCCGCAAGCCCGTCATCCTTGTCACGGTGAATTTGATTCTCGGCTCCCCGAGGTCCCAAGAGAGCTTCTTTGCCAGGTAGCGTGGCAGATGAATTTACTCGCGAAGCGTACATACTACGGGGGGCCGCCTCTTGAGTGATCGAGTCTACGGCTCGTGGTACATGGAACTTGTAATGCGGCGGTGTGTTGCTGTTCCGTTCTAACAAACTGGCCGCCGTAAACGGCGATAAATTGTGTCTCCCTATATTCGTTTTAGGCTCCACTGGGGCGACGACCTTTGATGATGAAAAAAAAAAAAAAAGAAAAAGACGAGACGATAATACGGAACACTCATTATATGACCAAACTACGAATAAATAAAATACAATCGACAATGTATACCTTGTTTTGAAAACTCTGTTGATTGTGATTCACCAAAATAGGCTGTTGACTGTTCAATTGTTCTTCCCTCTGCTGTTTGTTCTCAAGGCTATTCCTCAACAAGCTCAAAACTCGTTTATCCGCGCCTGTGTTACTCGGTTGGTCGACCGTAGGCGTAGCCATCGAACTAACCGGAGGGCAAGCCGTTCTCTGATTCTGTCTATAATTCGAGTAAGAAGTCTGACTATTGACTTGCTGCGGTAACGCGTGTACGTTCGTTGCTTTCGAGATAGGTGGGTGATTATACGGAGGAGAGGTACGTGCCACCTTCGGCTCCGGGTAATTCCTTTTATCACAGTAAGCTTGTTGATACCTCAAAGAATCCGACGACGAATAACCATTGTCCGATCTCTGCTCGTAAGTACTTGGTGCTATCAATGTACCATTCGGCATGGCAACGGGCAAATTTAACTCTTGTCTTTTCTGTTGCTCGTGAGGCGACCTGACCGTCGAGAGTTTCTGCTCGATCTGCTTGTCGATGGCTATTCTCCAAGTATCCAATCTAGGCTGTTTGTTTGGAGCAGTTCCAGAGTAAACAGTTTCACCGGATCTTTTGATGGTACCACGATGATCTTTCTGAGTCGGCGAACCGAATTTGTTCCTCGTGTCCAAATAATACTTGCTGGGATCGGAAGGATATTCTTGGAGGGGCAGTGTTGTCGGGCCCATCCTTGAGGGATCCACCACGGGATATCTAGAAGAAGACCTCGAGGAATCATTGGCCGGTAGATAAGACGACGAAGACGTCGATGAAGACGGCGGTGGTGGTGCTGGACTCCCGTCGTATACCGGCGTTGCGGGCAGTGAACTCTTCTGGAACGTTGACATATGAGGCAGTGGAGTAGTGTTGTTCGTATACTGCGAGGGCAAAGGCGCTTGAGGCGGTGGTGGTGGCGGCCCATACAGTTGTTGACCCGTATTCCTACGGATCGGACTATCGTGTGGCGGAGCGTGATGTTGTCGGAGCGGGGTTGAATTGAAATCCGGCAAAAAGTCGACCTTCGGCGCGCAAACTGTCTGCGGTGTCGACGTTCGAGGACATACGGAAGGAATGGACGAACTCCTGACGCCACGGGTCGAGACTCTAGCATCGTAATTAGAATAAGAAGCAATGGGTGGTGGTGCTAAGGATTGAATAGCCGGTGGAGCCATGCTCCTGGAACCGTTGCTACTCCTCGACATCGTCGACGGCGACATTAGATTCAAATTACTCGCGTGCTTGTCCGTGGAAGAAGCCTCGAGATCGTCCTGCGCCGTCGAGTCCGCAGACGTCTTTACGGTTTTCACGGAAAGATCGAGAGGAGATTCTCTTTTCCTGATTCCGTTGGTCTGTGGTGGCGGAGGCGCCGGTAAAGGTGTACCTGGAACAGCAGGTACCATCGGTGCCGAGGAATTTTGATAGGATTGTTCCTTATACGGATAACTCTCTGCAGTTCTGACAGTGTGATGATAGGATCCCAAGTGAGCGGTAGTGTCGGAAGACTGATAGGCGTGTACCGGAGGGGCCGGAACGGAAGATCGAACCGTGGCACCGATGGATGTCACCGAGGTGTTACTCGAGGAATTGCTACCGTGATGACTGGGCGCGATGGTGGTCGCGTAAGCCGGATAATTTTGCTGGTTAGCGTATCTCCCAGCGTAGGTAGAGTTAACCGAGCTAGTTGTTCTCCCATTAACCGGTATCGCGTGGTTCAATGGCGTTGGGAGCGAAGAGTATTCCGGAATCCTTTGGGGAAGAACCATAACCGAGCTCGGTGGTGTCACGACAGGGACTTTGTTCGTTGCACCGATAGAATGCACTCGTCGTTGGATCGATTGCACTTTATTTCCCGTTTCTCTCTTGTTGGAATGATAGGAGGACAAGGCGGCGATCGGTGGCAGATTGTGCGTGTTATTGCTTCTCTGCACGTTAGTCGAGGATGATCGGTAAGAAGCGTAACTTCCACCTATTTCCGCCGGACTTCTTTTCGAGTCGGCACCATTGTACATTACTGCTTTGTTCTGCTGATAGGTCAAGCCACCGTTGCTACTATTCGTTCCACCGGGACAAATCGGTTGAGGCGGTGCACCCATAGGAGTTGGTTGGACGTATGACTGGCTGTGAGATCTATTTGGTTGAGAGTAGTAACTCCCGTGCGACTGAGGACAGCGAATAAAAAAGAAGAAATAATTTTAAGAAGGTTAATAACAAATTTGGTCGCTCCAAGTGGTGTCACACCTCCGTAACCTCCGTAAATCGTTCTTACCTGCGACAGCGGCTGCTGCGGACTCTTCTGAAAGGAATGGTACGAAGACTGAGGTGGAGGCGCGTAAGGACTAGCGTTGTATCCGGCATTCTGATAGTGCTGAGACGTCGCCGGCACGCTGTAGGAGTGCGGCGTAGACCTGGCCGGTGGCGGAGGAGGTGGGTAAGTCGGCGAATGCGGTTGGAAGGCGGCGTGGGGCGATGGTGTAGGATGAGGAGAGGAGGCGTGAGGATTGTGAAGCGTCGATACGTGAGGAGATTGTCTGTGGGGCGATGGGGTAGCGTGACGAGGTGGCTCGTGGGGCGAAGCTATTGGATGATAACCGCTTAAGCCCGTAGGAGGTATCATCTGTTGCGGATGGTTTGACGACGAAGACGACGAGGAGGACGGCGAAGGCCCGCTTTGCGAGAGGATTGTGCGAGCGTTGTTGTAGGCGTTTGGATTGGCCGAGTGAGGCGAAGGATTTATTCGAGTGTGATGTTGTTGGCCTTGCTGCTGCTGTTGTTGTTGCTGCTGAGGGTGTTGTCCATGAACGGAGGAAGCTGCGGAGGGAAGATGCGGAGAAGGAATGTGCGCCGGAAGATTCTGAGGCGACGAAGGAATGTGACTGGATCCATGACGCGGATTGCAAGGTGGATTTGCCGAAGTACAAGGGTTCCCCGAAGAGGAGTTGTTAGAGTTGGAGGAGGAGGAGGAAGAGGAGGAGGAGGAGGACGATGAAGACGCGCTCGTTCCGTCGATACCATGTTGAGCTGGCCTGATTCGTTCG
>NC_060956.1:997500-1017500 GCF_910589235.1 Vespa crabro | reverse complement strand
CGAACGTACCGAGTCGTTGGTATCGCTTTAAAAACTCGAAATTAGAATACACATTGAAACTTAATTCGTATTTATTTTTTTTCATAAACTTTTCTCAGAAACAAGAGATAATTTTCATTTCGAATAAATTAACGTTTCGTCGGATTCCTTTCATGTATTTACGTACACATATATATATATATATAAACATAAATGTATATATATATAAATTTTTATACACATATACGTATATTTAATATTATTATTATTATTATTATTATTGTATATAAAAATTGTTTGTGAAATCTCTACAAACGCGATTCAATATTTCATCCCGCGCGATATAAAGACTTGGTAATAATGAATGATACCGTGGCAAAACGATAACAATTATTCGCCAAGCGATATGACGAATCCCTGTGAGCGCACAATGCGCGTCCGCGTTCTTGTTCCTCTAATTATACCGCATTTCATATTATAATTTATGAGGACACCGGTTGTTATAATAACCACGAACGCGCGCGCGTATCCAATTGGTTTCGTTGCGCATAAAATTTAAAGTCCGTTGATATTGGAACAATGTTACCTTTATATTTTACCTTTATATTTAATCAATTAATACAGATTAACGAAGAAAAATTTTTAATGGTATTTAATAAGCGCGTATCATCTTGATTAGAAAATGTCAACACGTTTTCAGGGTTAAGCTTGGAAATTCATGTTTTAACATTGCCAACCCAAGAGAGAAACTTCAATTCACCAACGAGATTTTCAAAATACAATCGCTAAATGGCGGTATGCGTGCCTTCGGCTTCTACAAAGTACAGTCGTATCCCGAAGGTACAACGTGCAATTTACTAACGCCAAAGCACTCCGCGGGAAAGCGGTTGAAACGCCGACAAACGCAAAGGGTTCTCTGTAAACTCGGTTTCAACGAAGATCGCGCGCTTACAGTACGCTTCTCTTCACGTTTATACGCGAGCGAGTGAAACGAACGACGCGCGCGCGCACACACACACACACACACACACACACACACACACACAATTACACCTACACCTACACACATGCAGGCGAGATCGCATAAGATTGTTCACCAAGCGAAGGACGAATTTTTAAAACGGTATACACCACAACAATGCGAAAATCAAAAGCTAACGAACTTGACGTTTTTTTTATTTCTCTTTTTTCTTTTACTTTATTTTTTTTCTCTCTCTCTCTCTCTCTCTCTCTCTCTTCTTTTTCCTTTTTTTGTTCTTTTCTTCTTTGAAAAATTCTACTACTGCCGTTTCAAAAGCAAACGTCGAGAGGACACGAGCGAGGAAAAGAGAAAGAGAAAAGAGAGTACATAAAAAATTGGATACAATCCGTCTGAACTTTTTTTTTTTTCGTTTTTCAAGCAACAACACATTCATTCGAACATTCTCTTTAATATACCGATACGGGATTTCTGCCAAGTCGTTATTTCTCTTGCGCGTATAATTTTTTAGGAGAAAAGGAGGAAAAGAGAAAGAAAAAAAGGAAAGAAAAAGAAAAAAAGAAAAGAAAAAGAAAAAAAAAAGAAGAAAAGAAAAGAAAAAGAATAAAAGAGAGAAAAGAAGAAAAAAAGGAAAGAACATATACACGAGAAATTCTAAAAGGCGACGAGTAGAAGGAAAATGGAATGGCAAAGAATAATATCAGAAAAATTCCCTGGGATTTATCTCGCAAAACTAGAATGAGGATCGTTCGCGGATGCGATTAAAGTTACGATGAGCCGACACAGCCACGCCACTAGCCGCCAAGAGATACATAAAATTAAATAAAAGAGACATAATGAAAAAGTAGGCGGTAACTGGGAAAGGAACGAGATCTCAACTTCCGCCGACGTTCATAAACCGTCCGTATCCGCGTTCGTACCTTGTGCTCACCCCTCGTTCTTTATATTTCTCTCTCTCCCTCTCTCTCTCTCCCTCTCTCTCTCTCCCTCTCTCTCTCTCTCTCTCTCTTTTTCTCTTTCTCCCTTGCCTAAGCCTTTTCCATCCATTCGAAGTTTCGCAAAGTTTACGAAGGTTGCCCGACGGAGAAAACCACTAACGCTTTTAAAAGATTCGCGACAATCTTTCTAATAACACACACACACACATATATATATATCTATTTATATTAACAAACAAAAAAAGAAAACATAAGAAAGAGGGAAAAAAAGAGAAAAGAAAAAACAAAACAAAAGAATGATTAGTCGATATCTTTAAAAATTCATACACGCTTTTTGTTTATTCATCGGATATCAAACTCCTTCAGCCAATAATATTCACGATATATAATCCATCATGAAGGTTAATAAAAATTTAAATTCCTACCATCGAGATTCTTAATCGACTATTCATAAGGCATCGATACGATAAGTCGCCGAGATATTCTTTCCTTGCAAGCACCAGATTGATCGACCGATCTAGTGACTCTTGCCGTCGTATAAACTCCCTTGCTCTCCTTTTTTTTTTTTTTTTTTCTTTCTTATTAAACCTTCTTATTTCTCTCTCTCTCTCTCTCTCTCTCTCTCTCACTTTCTGCGCGCGCGCTCCCGTCGGCAAAGAAAATTGCCTTGTGAAATTTCGTCGGTGTTACGACGGAAAATACGACGAGTTCCTTCAAGTTTTCCGAAGGTTTTTGAGAAAAGAAACGAACCTTCGTTATAACGTTACGGCGCGTTACCTATAGGATATTATTTTACCGTTTCACATAAGTACGTTTCGAAATCATAAAAATATCTTATGATTTCACAACCTTTGAAAATATCATAAAAATTCTCTTAACTCCATATAACCGACAAAAATACCATATACATACCTAGAAAATAAAATAAATCAAGAATTTATTACGAGTTAAAAAGCAGTAAAAAGGAAAAAGGGAGAAGACAAAAAAGAAAACAAAAAAGAAAAAAAGAGAGAAAAAAAAAAGAAAATAAAATAAAATGAAGAGAAAAGAGAAGAAAAGAGAAATCCGGTTTTTAACACGATTCGTTTTCAAACGTAGAACACAAGTAGATTCGGATCGAGTACAACAGGGATAACCAACGATATTCACGATGTCTTTCTCTCTCTCTCTCTCTCTCTCTCTCTCTCTCTCTCTCTCACTCTCTCTGTCCCTCTTTTCTTTTCTTTCATGAGACTTCTCGCGAACACGCCTACGCTCGATATCCGCTTATTTAATTTCCTGCGGAACCCAACGTTGAGTATCGCGGAGTAAAAAAGAAAGAAAGATAGAGATAGAGAGATAGAGAGAGAGAGAGAGAGAGAGAGAGAGAGAGAGAGAGAGAGAGAGAAGAAGAAGAAGAAGAATAAAAACATTGCCTCTATAGATCCTCATACGTACCCACGAACAAGAAAAATACATGTGATATTACTATTGGTAGGTGCATTGTATGGTGCAAAAGTCTGTTTCCAATGGAATAATTAGATTCAAGGCCAAGCGGGACAATAGCTTGCCCACTTAAAGCCTGGTCTTGCCCGGATGCACGCAACGTTTTGCTTCGAGCCTGACTAAGCACCTACTCGTACGTAAGCGCAAACTCGCTCTCGTGTCTCCAGACCGCTCGGCCACGTTTTCTGCTTTCAATGCTTTTCTCGCGAACTTGATCTTTTCTCCCCACTACCTCCTATACTCTACCCTAACCTATTTCACCCTACCCCATCTGATCCCACTCACTCACTCACTCACTTTCTCTCTTTCACTCTGTATCTCTCATTTACTTGCTCTCGAGTTTTTATATAGCCCTAGTTCTCTTTCATCGAGAAAGAAATTGACCTTGAAATCTTGCAAGATTTTCTATTCTATTTCTAATTACGTAAGAATAAACGTTTTTAATATTAGATATAAGGAAATTATCGATGATTTATATAGATTGTCGTCAATTTGATCCCCGATAAAAATTGATAAAGGATAACGAAGTTTTAATAAAGAGATTAAAAAAGAGAAAAAGAGAGAGAGAGAGAGGGAAAAGAACGAACGATTACATTATAAGATCGAACAGTCGAGTTTTCTCGGTGAGTACGACGTGGAAGAAAGCCAGGAAGGAAGATATGCAAATGGAGGAAACGAGGGAGAGACGAATTAGCCGGATATCGGCCGACTAATGGATATTAGAATTCTCTCTTAAGGATTACGTTCGTTTCCTTCCGTCGGACGATTCATCCCCCTTCGCGCGACTTGATATATGCATTTGACGGGATACCATTTTTCGAAACTTCTTCTTCTTCTATTTCTTTATCGTCTTTTCCCTCTTAGTCTTTTTCTCCTTTAAAAATCAGTCAACGAAAGAAGAAATTCGATGAAAATATTTGCGCTAATATTTCATGATAAAAATTTTACCTATAAAGCCTGACGAATGCATAATAAGTGTGCCGGTTTATCTCGATAACTCTTTTAGATTCAAGCGAATTACCTGCAACAGAAAAGAAGAGAATAACTTGATTAGAAGATTAGAATTTTGTAATAATCGAATAGATTGAGGGTGTGAAAGAGAGGTGGGCGGGAGGCAATTAAATGATATTATAATGTAAAAATTAATATGAAATGTATATAATATAAGAGGATAATTTATTCTCGATCGACAACGCCGACAACAGTTGGCACGATATCGTACAGTTTCACGATACAAATGTCACTTACAGAGTACTCCGAGTGAAAAGAGGGTAAGAAAGGGAGGGAGGGAGAGAAAGAGAGTCGCGAACGAACAGTGACGTTTGCCCTACACGGCCATTAAGACGATAATGGACGGTAATTAGGTGCAGCGAATTTACCTCCGAATCCAGCAATTAACGTTGTCCTCCTCCGAGGCTAAGGGAAGAACTACGAGTAGAAGAGAGAAAGAGTAGGATGAGGTGGTGGTTGAGGAAAAAGAGGTGAAGGATGAAACGAACGAGCGAGAGTGGACCAACTCTCTGTTAAATCCAAAGAGGATAGAACAGAGGAAACGTCCTTGCTGGAAAACTACAGGACTGTGGCAGCTGTTAAATGTAATTTGACATTACGAAAGTTATGCTGCGCGTGAAAGCACGTGACGTCTCTTTCTGTTGACCTACTTTTAGGTCAAACATTAAAAAATAAAAAAATATTTTTGAGAGAGAGAGAAAGGGGGGAGGGAGGGAGAGGACATGACTGACGCTAACAAATAAATCGTCCTTAAAAAAGAGTCACCATTATCTTTGACTTTTAAGTGATATATCATAAAAATGTTAAATATTTTATAACCAAATATAAAATTATTTTCAACGTAATCATATACGTCAGGATCATGGAAATGAAATTTCTCTTATTAATTAATCGTAATAGAATGAAGAAGATAGATCACGTTAATCTTTTGAATCACCGATTGTATTCTCCTACCTGTTTATATTCATATTTGAACGAATATGCGACAGATTTACGTATGAAATCGACCCACCGCAAAATAGCTATTCTCGCGCTAGTATCGATGCTTAATTAACGATATCGTTAGTTTTCGATGATCCGTAGTTACATGAAAATTACACTATGAGCTACTTTAAATGACATACCGTTGGATGCATATTCAGTGTACACCTGTGATCATAAATGGCATAATAGGTCGATGAACTCATATTTTTTAAAATAATGATAATATCCATCTAGATAAAATCAAGCAACGTACGAGGCGGCCTTTATGGATCGTACGTAAATAATGACAAAAATGATAAAACATTTTTACGAATTAATTGTTTATCGTTAAACTAATTTGCTCGTATCTTCGGTACGTAAGTATTAATCTAATCAAAGTTGAAAGGGTAATGACAGATTGAAAAGAGAAACTGGGCCGTATGGAAAGAGAACCGTTTCTCACCGTACAGAATTTATGACCTTATGGAGAGGGAAACCTTCGCTACGTGTGGAATTTATTACACGCGCGGCTAGATACAATTTAGATCGGATACACGAAATTTAATTTATTATTTGACTATTCCGAAGACCGATGAGATTGATAAAAAAACGATGGAACTGATATGATTTATCAGGGCTGTCTCATCTTTTGCGTAAAGTTTAACGTTAATGAGAAATTTATCAATGAGTGAAATG
The DNA here is from genome assembly GCF_910589235.1 of Vespa crabro. Taxonomy (NCBI): domain Eukaryota; kingdom Metazoa; phylum Arthropoda; class Insecta; order Hymenoptera; family Vespidae; genus Vespa; species Vespa crabro. The sequence goes on along the minus strand of NC_060956.1, from coordinate 1,011,449 downwards.
ATCAGGTGCTTTTTAATTATAATTTGAATAGGTTAAAACACAAGGAAAATCAGGGAAACGTATACATATACATACGGGTAGATTCATTGGGACGTGATATCGCATGGTAAAGGAGAGCGAATGAAAAGACAATGAAATTTAAGACAACCTCGAGGATGTATTTCGTTCTCGACAAGAGAAAGAGAGAAAGATATATAGAACGAGAGAGTAGTTCCAGCAGACGAGTTATAAAAGGCAAAGCGGGTGAACGGACGCGGGAGAGAAGATATGGTGGAGAGAGAGAGGGAGAGAGAGAGAGAGAGAGAGAAAAAGAGAGAGGGAGAAGGAGAGAGAGAGAGAGAGAGAGAGAGAGGGAAAGAATACTCTAGCAGAAGAGAAATAAGATGCCAGGAAATTTTCTCAGACGGCTCGCCGGGCGGCTTTCGTTCCGTGAAAAATCTTGCGTCTCGAGAATTATCGTAAAGTGGGTTACTCGTTTCGTCAGAAGCGTGAAAGGGTGAAAGGTGAAGGAGAAAGAGAGAGAGAGAGAGAGAGAGAGAGAGAGAGAGAGAGAGACGGAAGGGCGACTAAGGTCGTGTTCACGATGAGAAGGGCGGAAAGTGCTACTGAAAAATAAAACGATGCCGTGGCTGCCTCTATGTATTCGCGTTGAGGAAGGAGAAAACGATAAAGACGAAAAAAATTCCTTCCATTTTTAAAACGTCTCGACGAATTCTTGTCCTTTTGCGAAAGAATCCATCGAGTGATCTTTTATCGAATATCTAATGATAATAATGTAAAATATTTTATATATTCATTTATGTATACCTGATATATCTTTCCTTTATATATCCTGATATATATGATATGATATAATATAATATAATATAATATAATATAATATAATATAATATAATATATCTATATATATATATATATATATATATATGTACACCAAGAAGTTTTATGGATGTTTAACGTTCTATGAACAAAAAAAAAAGAAATAAAAAGAGAGAGAGGGAGAGAGACGAAAACATAGAAACGAACGTATCGATTGAATTGTCTGTAAAATTTTCTCAGCAATGTCTTTTGGATTTCGTTACTCGAAGGAACAACCACCTCTCGTCGTCTCGAGAATCGTCGTCGACGTAGTAAAGTACGTCGCTCGTTCGCGCGAGGATGTCTTGTAAGAAAAAAAAAAAAAAAAAAAAGAAAAAAGAAAAAAGAAAAAGAAAGGAAGAAAGAAAGAAAGAAAAAAAAGGAAGAAAGAAAGAAAAAAAGAAAAGGAAGAAAGGAAAAAAGGAACTCGAGATAGGATGAAAAGAAGAAAACGTTGAGGAAACAGAAAGAAGACGGTCGAAGAGAAGAGGAAGTGGAGGAGGAGGAGGAGGAGGAATGACGTTGGAAAACCGAATTCTATGTAGTTTCCTTCGTCTTTACACGGTGCGGTGAGTAGTATGCATCCTTTTCTAACTTCGTCTCTCTTTCATCCTTTTTCTTCTCATCTCGAAGCAACCCCTCGACCAAGCTTCGAGCCAACAGCCCCTCTGGCTTGGAATAAGCGACACGATGAAGGAGGAGAATCGTATTTATGAGAGTTTGCTTGGTTCTGACCGAACCACTCTGATCTCCTTTTCTCTCTCTCTCTGTCTCTCTTTGTACGTACCTTCATATATTTATTATATATGTATGTACATCATACATGCGCATGATTATCGTCAATGAGCTGACAAAAAAATTACTATCTTTCTTTCATCCGATAAGTAAATAATTTTTCTATTTCTCTGTATGATATCAAAGTGCACATTTTTAATGATCTAAAAAACTTTCTGGCGTTCTTTGAGAAGAAGAAAAAATGGAAGAAAAAAAAAAAAGAAAAAGGAAAAGGAAATGTGGATACATTCCAATAGTTAGAATCACTAAGAAGGAGGATCTATAGAAGAAGAAGAAGGATAAAAAGGAGGAGGAGCAGGAACGGGAGAAGGTGGAGGATATAGAGGATGGGAAGAGGCATGCAACGTAGCGAGAAAGAACGTCGCATTGGGAAGAATGCGGCCGCGAGGAAGGAAAGAAAGCGTTCGCGTGCATCGTAACGCGCTGTGCACTTCTGCCTGGCCCTGAATGCAACGAGCCAACGATTACTCGGATTGTACATATACGCGAGTGGAGTGCATCGACCGACCTTGCGATCTTCAACCCGCCTTTCCGGCTTGGCCGCTGCCTGTCTGTTAAAATATTGATCGTAAGTAAATTGAATTTGTGAATTAAACGTGATCGAATGTAATTCTTGAAAACACATAAAAAATCATTTTTGTTAGGGATCGATCGAGAGATCGATAAAAAAAAAAAAAAAAAAAAAAAAAAAAGAGAAAAAGGAGAATTCGGGAAAAAAATTAAAAAAAGATATTTCCAACTCGTCGAGTCTTCCGTTCGAGCTATTCGCTGCTAGACGTGATAACGGAATAGAATTTTTGGGAAAGAGATATAAAAAAAAAAAAAAAAAAAAAAAAAAAATGAATCAAGCAAAAATTCGACCTGCCGGCATTTCCGCTGTGAGTCGCAAAAATCCTTCGAGTGTCGCGGAAACGCCGGTTATCCGCCCTCAAAATATGCATTTAGAACGGTGAAACGATTTTCTCGAGAATGCGCCGTTGAAAAATCGCGAGTGGATTTTCGACGCTCTTATACGAAATCTCTCTCTTTCTCTCTTTCCTTCTTTCTTTCTTACTTTTCATGCTATTCCGCAAAACTTCAAAATTTACAATTGAATAGAGCTTCCACGGCTACACTCGATCATTTTACGATTACGCATTTACGTGGGTTTTAAGGTCATAAGTCAAATCCATAATTTGTATAATACAAATATATCCAATTCGAAATATGACACGAAACGAGGATCGAAACGACGACATTTTCTTCGTGAAAAAGAAGCGAGTTTCGTAGATTGAATAGAATCAAGGATCTATAAAAGATCAAGTTTTTCCGGGACGACAAGTGTCTCATAATCGCATCCTTCATTCTTTCCTTTTCCCAACATAATCTGGTATCGCTACGGCCACTCGTAGGATGCACATCTACGCGTATGCAGTGGATATATGTATGCATATACGTATAATGTCCCGTCGAACTCCATGCGTCTCTGTGCGACCAAGCGTGTGATCGATGACATCCGTATGCGAGTTTCCTTTTCCGAAAGAGAGAAAGAAAGAAAGAAAGAAAGAAAGAAAGAAAGAAAAAAAAAGGAGAAAAAATAAAAAGAAGAAGAAACAGGTAGTAAAAATTCCTAGCTATCTTCGGCATCTCGAGAAAATATCTACACCCTTCAGACGAATTTTTTTTTCTCCAGTAACAGGTGGTATTACATATTTGCTTTTTTCTTTATTCTTCCTCCCCACTCCCTACCTTACTCTGAATTCTCAAAAAAAAAAAAAAAAAAAAAAAAAAAAAGAGAAAGAGAAAAAGAAAAAGAAAAAGAAAAAAAGCAAAAAGAAAACCCAAATATTAAATAATAATATATAGAAAGTTGTAAAATAACAAATACAAAGTAGGATTCGCAAATTTTCGAAAGAAAAGCGATCGTGATCCGTGTACAAAGTAACAGGGGGGATGATAAACGTTCATAGGGGTTGGTAGTACCCTGTGCTCAATCCCCCATAGCCCGAACTCACAAAAGCAGTCGTTAGTAACTCGGCCCCGAAAAGTCGTCGTTTCGAAACCCTCTTGCGTGCCTCTTTCCTTTCTCTCAACCTATCCCTCCTCTCTTCCTTTCACCCTTCTTACTACCCTTCCTATATACTGTGCGACAGCTACGCGAAGAAGGTAGGGGAAAGAGACTTCTGTCGCAAGCACCAAGCCGCGCTGGTGCTAACGTATTGTCCCAATTAATTGTACGACGAGGTAGGATTATCGAGTTAGGAATTTGCGGCATTAAAATTCATAACTTTCGCCGGAGGGGATAATTAGCGTGCTTATCTCTCGCTCTCGCGCGAAAGCGTCCGCTCTCGTCTAAGATTTAGCTTGAGATTTTCTACGGAGAATGAAATCTCTATTTGAAATGTCGGATTAATTGATGAACTTCGAGATGGATATGACTTTATACGAAGTATATTTAAGTAAAGGTATATATATATATATATATATATATATATATATATATATATACATATTTCGTTCTAAAGTACTCTTACATGATTAGATATTCATACAAATTCCTTAACAACGAATACTTTTAATATAAGCGCAAACTCTGAAATTCATACTAAATCAATGAAATCTGAGAAACTATAAAAAGAAAAAAAAAAGAAAAAAGAACGCGTGTAACGTAAAAAATTGCGAAGGTAAAAAAGAAATAGAACGATAAAGAAAAAAGAGAGAGAAAGAGAAAACGGCGAATGAGTATCGTAATGTAACAGAGAAAGAGATAGAGATAGATAGAGAGAGAGAGAGAGAGAAGGAGGTCGAGACGATTAGTCGAAATTCGATTAAGCGAAAGGCCACGATCGGAAAGTAATTAAGCCGCGGTGGCAGAGAATCGTTGGAGGTTTCCAGAGTTCGGCCGCTTCTAATGGCCGCTTAATACCCGGCGTGGCCACGAGCAAAGGAGCATTAGTGTGTTCTCACACCGAGGACTACAAGAGTGAAATGGAATCGTGATAAAACGGTACAACGACGGTGGGCGTATTGCTACGTTCGCGTCGATCGTACGGCCTATTATGAATCCGCTGACATAGTTGAATATACCGAGGAAAAAAATTTCTTCTTTGATTTACTCTTCGTTAGCAGGGATAAAACGAAAAAAAAGAAAAAAAAAAAAAAAAAAGAAAAAGAAAAGGAAATGCGAAAAGAGAAAGAAAAAAGAAAAAAAAAACCAAAGGCCATTTGCCGACAATCGATTGAAATTTTGAAACGGACTATTTGAGAGCATTAATCAACAACACGTAATTAATCCCTTTCGCTCATAATAATTTTTATATTTGTTTTTTGGAATGAAAAATAAGAAGAAAACATTTTCTAATTGTACAATCCTTTGAACGGGGATAATTAATACACATAATAATTAAATGTAGACACACAAGTGCAAATGGTTAAAATTACGGATAAAAGAGTGGAAAAGTCCGAATATAATTTGAATCCCTATATATATACACATATAGACATATAGACATATGTTTTACGTTTCATGAAATAATTTTATATAGAAAGAGAAGTTATTTATCCATAAAAAGTATTAAAAAACGAAAAAAACAAAAAAATAAAAAAAACAAAAAAGAGAGAAGAGGAAAAAAATAAAAATAAATCGGTTACGTTTGTTCTTAAAATATACGAGCCAACGATACCTTATAAACCTTCTTACAGTGTTACGATTCGTAGCGAAAAACGTTCTTCGTCGGCTCTTTTATCGAACGCTTTTAATTTACGATGCATCGAAAGCAGCGTCGATTTATCGGTAACGCGCGTAAGCCCTTGCGTTTCCAAGCTACTCCTCGATCGCTTCGAAGGACCTCCTCGTCGTTTCCGCGCGTCTACTATCAAACTTCGCTTGTATGCGCGGATAAACGTTTATACGTCGAGAATATATATATATATATATACACGCGCGCGCGCGCGCATACACACACAATCTCACGTATATTTCCGCAGTGGCGCGATTTCCTGGCTAAGTATGGCGCCGATAAATCCTACGCTCGGTTTATCGGCTCGGTTTCCATTGTAAGCCCGACCCCCTCGGGCTAGTATATGTACGTGAACATACTAAGATATATAATATACACACATGTATATAATAAGTAGACGCAATCCAAGAAAGCACGTTATCGAACGCGCATGCCAAAGTTATCTGTAACATTTCGTCGCGATAAATCTGTAAAAATTCAAAGGAGAGATGAAAATTTCTGATATATAAAAATGCATTGATCAAGAATTTATCGTTCCATCTTCTTCTTCTTCTTCTTCTTCTTTTTTCTTTTTTCCTTTTTTCAGAAACTCAAATCGATTCGACAAAAGTCCATCATTCTCGTTCTCCTTCGAGACACCCTAGAATAACTCGGAACGACTGCCTCGACATCGATCGAGTCTTAATAATAGCCGCGGCGTCGTTCCGCTCGACTATTTTTAGTGTTACCCAGTCATCGCGACCTACAGTACGCTGCGTGACAGATTTTCAATGGCACACACAGTTTCTCTCGAATTGTAAACGCGAACATCTTTTTCGAGCTTTTACCAAACGATTCGATAAACGATTCAATTTGAATGACATTTTTCCCCAAAATTATTGTTTCACGTTTTGATGATGTTACATTTTTATTTTCATTTAATGCGTTTTAATGAAAAAAAGAAAAAAGAAAAAAAAGGAAACGAAAGAAAAAGCAAAAGAGAAAGAAGGAAACTTAATTGCGATATCATTATGAAAAATACTAATCGTCTACTAATCACGATAATGAATGCCGACCACATCCGAAGAAAGAAAAAAAAAAAAATTACTTTTTGCTCGTTGGTAAATTTAATCTGTGTATAGGAATAAAATAAGGAACGGGAGTAAAAAAGAAAAAAAAAAAAAATAAGGCCGCCATAGGAGATTTAGAAGAGACTCTTTGGTATTTCCGGAGGTAGAAGAGAGAGAGAGAAAGAGAGAAAGAAAGAGAGAGAGAGAGAGAGAGAGAGAGAGAGAAAGAGAGACGAAAAGTGGACGGTGCAAGTTTGCGGTTAACCGCGCCGTTTGAAAATAGTTATCGACGCCCTCGGGACAGGGCCCTTCCGAGAAGACTACCCGGCGCGAAAGAGACCGTTTAATTTTTAGTCTCTCGTCTCCTTCACAAACTCCATCTCTTCTATCTTCCTTTTCTTCTTCTAATTTATACCTGTGTATCATATCTCTTTCTCACGTTCGCGAATATCCTTAAGAAAAGAGAGAGAGAGAAAAAAAAGAAGGTGGAAAAAAACAAAATTTTTCATCCCAGTTGATGCGATGCTATAATGGAATATCACGTTTTCTCCTTTGAAATGTTCATTCAAATCGAACGTTTGACAAAAAAAAATAAAAATAATAAAAAAAAAAAAAGAAAAAAAAAAGAAGTGAAAAAGAGAGAAAAAAATTTTTTTTTTACGTGCAAGCACCGAAATAATTTGCGTCGAAATTTTCGATAGATTTAAAGATATTAATGTAGTATATCCGTAATGTAACGAGATATGAGACGAAAAATTCATGAAATTTTATGGTATATGACTAGAAAAAAATGTGGAGGCTTGTGTTCTAAGCTACGCTCGTTTAAATTCAATGATCCGTAAACGTCGTAAAGATTCGTAAAGCCTAAGGGAGCGCGAAATGTCATTATCAATTTATTTCCCGATAAGATTGGGATTATAAAAAATGGCGGAATCGAATTATCCGTCAAAATCCTTAAGTTAAGAAGATTGAAGGATAAAAAAAGAGAGTAAACAAAAAAGAGAAAGAGAGAGAGAGAGAGAGAGAGAGAGAGAGACAGAGAGAAATAAAAAGAAATAAAGAAAAATAGAGATAGATAGAGAAAGAGAGTGAATGTTGGGTGGAAAACTTTCGCTAAGATCGCTTGACCCTCGATCTTTCTTTCAAGATCTTCGTTTGACCTTGAGATCGCCAATAAAGATCCCGCGTCTCGACGCCTTCTCTCTATCTCTATCTGTCTCTCTCTCTCTCTCTCTCCCCCGTCTCTCTCTCCCCCGTCTCTCTTTCTCGTTCGATTCTTCGTTCCCGCGGGCACCTGGTCGGCCTCCAGCCAATTACAAGGCGAGAGAGCGTTAAAGTATCGTGCAAAAGTCGACGAACGCGATCGAGCCGTTCGTCCTCCTCCTCCTCCTCCTCCTTCTCTCTCCCGGACACACTCTCGAGAGCACAATGGACTTTCGAGTTCGTCGTCCTCGCCATCCGATCTTTTCCCTTTCCTTTTATTCCCTTTTATTTTCTTCGTCTCCTTCGTGGCCGTTCAACCTCACTCAACAACCGACTTTGACTGCTCTCGAAATTCGTGAAAGGAGTGAGATCGCTTAGGATAATCATCTGTACGTATGTATAACACGCATACATACAGAGAAAGAGAGAGAAAGTGAAAGCAAGATCTAAAGAAAATAAAAAAGAAAGACGACGAAGAAAAGATGAAAAAGAAGAAAGGAAAAAAATCGAAAAGACGAAGAAGAGTCACGTAATCGTTGTACGACTTGTTCCAACAAACGAGCGCGCCGTCCATTTGAGGCGACGGGAAGAAAAAAAAAAGAAAAAGAAAGATAGAAATAGATAAAAGGAAGAGAGAGAGAGAGAGAAATAGAGAGACAGAGAGAGAAAAAAGAAAAAAGAAGTGATATAACATAGTGACGTTCAGTAGGAAAACGCATGTCGGAAGCACGGTAACTGCACTTCCGTGCAGTACTTTGCGTACAACACTCCCTCCTTTCTCTCTCTCTCTCTCTCTCTCTCTCTCTCTCTCTCTCTCTCTCTCTCTATCTCTCTCTTCTCTATCTCTCTCTCATTACCACAGTAACTACGTGGCTCCAGCGGTGCACGGAGAAGAAAGAGCAGAGGATGGAACTTGAAAAGGCCTCCGTGTTCGCGAATCTCTTTGTCTCTTTTCCCATCTCCTCTCTCTCTCTCTCTCTCTCTCTCTCTCTCCCCCCAATCCCTCCACCCTCTTTCACTCCGTCCTCCTACTCCTCCTTTACTCGTCGTTCTATTTCTTTCTCTTTTACTTTTTCTTTTCCCTTCTTTTTTTCCTCTTTCTTTCTTTCTTTTTTCCTTTTCGTTTTTTCCTTCTTTACTCTTTTTTTCTTTTTTCTTTTTTTTTCTTTTTTTTTTATTTCCTTCTTTTTCATTTTACTTTCCGTACATGGAGAGTCAGACTCAGACTCAGAATCTAACTCTTTCAATGCTACGAAAAAAACGATCCCGATGTTCAAAGGACTCCCTCCTACGATGACTTTTTCGAATCCAATCGGGAAAAATAATTGGGTTTCTCCTTCGTTATCTATCTATATATCTCATACTGAAGAATATCGATTGTTACTAAAAAAAAAAAAAAACATTTAAAAAAATGGTATCGACGTTGAAAAAAATAAAAAAAGGAAGAGAGAAAAAAGAAACAAAAGAAAATAACTAAACAAACATCATTTCGAAGATAGTTTTCGTAACATCATTGTATGCGAGCAAACATCTTTCCCAGGGCGCTCGACATGAAGATTCATATATATATATATATATATATATATACATACATACATACATACATTTGAGAAGAGAGGAGGAGGAGGAGGAGGAGAAAAGGGAGAAGAGAAACAGACAGACAGAGAGAGAATGAGAGAGAGTGAGAGAGAGAGAGAGAATGAGAGAGGAGAAAGATATGAGAATTAAGACGCGGACGCGTACGTTTACGTGGCCGTGCGTGGATGCTGCGGATAGGGGTTGGTGGCGGCTCGCGTGGAACTGTATAATTAGATTAGGTACAAGGCGCATTAGCATGTCATGCATATTCTATCAGACGCGCTCCGACGCCGAGGAGGGAATCATATTGCGTTCGGTGGCAGCAATGCGATACTCCTTGCAAACGGCTTCTATTCGTACATCCTCTCTCTCTCTCTCTCTCTCTCTCTCTCTCTCTCTCTCTCTCTCTCTCTCTCTCCCTTTTTAGTTTTCCTCTTTCATCCTGTTTTACACTCTCGACCGTTTGTTTGCCGTTTGTTCCACGTTTATTTCCATTCTATTATTACGAGTATCTCCTCCTAATCCCCCCGCCCCCAACTGTCCGAATTTCATCGAACAGATTCAACCCCCGCGTAGTCAGGAATATTATGATAATGCAAAGATCTTTCTCATTCCTATCTCGATCCTTTTTTACTATTCACTTCTTAATCGATTATCGTAGATGAAAAAAGAAAAAAAAAAAAAAAAAAAAAAAAAGAAAGAAAAGAAAAAGATAAAAGGAAAAAAGAAAATGTAAAGAAATGATCGGCTTTAATCAAGGAGAAAGTAAAAGTGCGATTCCATCGATGTCAACGACTAGAAAGTCATTACCTCGAAGAGTTTAATGACCGAATTCTCCGAGAAAATCCATTGGAAAATCAACGAACTACGTCGTTTGTGTTCGGGAAAAGTACGCGAACGAAAGCATACGAAAGTCATTACTAGTTTCAAATGTACTTTATATATATTTCCTTGTATCAATTCCGATTCACGAACTTTATCACATCGGAGGGAGATTCGTCCTTCGTTCCTTCTTTTTTTCGTAACTCCTAGTAGCCCTCTCCTACGTTCCCTTATCGCTTCTATAAATCTACAAATACGAAGGAGGACCTTTTCTCTCTATCTCTATCTCTCTGTCTCTTTTGTTTTTTATTAGATCGATCGTAGATAGTACATAGAATTCGTAGAAAAACGATTTCCATTGATAACCGATCGTACGATGATATCTCACGAGTGACGTCTCCAATCTAACGATCAAAAACGGATACGAAGGTTGCCGATAAAGAATAGAGAAAAGAAAGAAAGAACGAAGAAAAGAAACGGAGCGAAAGAAAAAAAGAGAGAGAGAGAGAGAGAGAGAGAGAGAAAGAGAGAAATGCAGAAACAGAAAGATACGTAACTTTGATGTTATTTCTTTAATCTTGCGAAGGAGGAGGATTCTAATAGTAAAGTTTCTTTCAACTATGTAAAACAAACGAGCCGCAAAAACTCATTGCCTATAATCTCTGGTGAAACACAAGACGAACTTCTCGTTTCGATCATCCTTCCTTCCTTCCTTCCTTCCTTCCTTCCTTCCTTCCTTTTTCCCTTCCATCTCTATCCTTCTTTTCTCCCGGTGAAAGTACGGTAGTATTTATATTCTCACGTTAACTTCCCATTGTTCTAAACGCGAGAATATACTCCAAGTATTTCGCCACTCTTCTGCCACATTTCTGCACCCATTTTTCATTCCATTCCGAGTAGAGCTAAAGTTTTCCACTTGTCGTGGACGAACCTAAGGGAAAATAAAACGACAGGGAACGCCTATCTGTCTGTCTGTCTGTCTGTCTGTCTGTCTGTCTGTCTGTCTGTCTGTTCGTTTGTTTGTTTCTCTCTCTCTCTCTCTCTCCAACTTTTTTTCCTTTGTAACAAATCGTAAATATGTCGCAACATTTTTAACGTTGAGACATTAAATTTCAAAAATTCGTTCTCGTTGTTGTTGTTCTTGTTATTATTATTGTAAACAATGTGTATGACGAGATTAGCGACGAAAGATGAAAGGTGGGAAAGACGAGCGTAAGCAAGAAGATAGAGAATTGTCAGAAAAAAAGAGAGAAAGGCGAGCGAGAGAGAGAGAGAGAGCGAGAGAGAGAGAGAGAGCGAGAGAGAGAGAGAGAGAGAGAGAGTGTGGGCGTCAGAAATGATCGATGATTCCTGACCATTAACGAGAATCTCGAACCGCAGCATATTCCTGCGTATTTCTCGATCGAGGTCGATCGATAGTTGGCAACTACGTGCCACCTTCGACCGAGCATTGATAACCGTCGCCCCCTCGGCTAATTAATTCGCCGGCTAACGTAATTACTCGTAGCTTCGAGCCCCCGTGTAGACACTGCTTGGATATACTATATATATATATATATATACACACACACATGCGCGCGCGCAGATACGTATATATGCGGGAACAAAAAGGTAAAGCGAGAGGAGAGATCGCTACGAGAGTCGACCATTCGCGTATTTACCGACGAACGACGATATCAATTGGATTATGAAAGTTGGCCGATCGTGGTCGCGTGCATGTTGGTAACGAAAACAAAACAAAAACAGAAGGAAAAAAGACGAAACGAGAAAAAAAAAAAAAAGAAAATGAAAACCTCGATCTCTCGTCAATGAGGACTACCGTCGCATCTGCCGACTCGAAGAGATTATACGATCTCGCGAGAAACGTTGTGTTGATGTTTTTTTCCCTTCTCTTGTTTTTCTTTTTTTATTTCTCTTATTACCTTCCCCTCTCAAAGTATCTATTGAGAGATTTGACCTTAGCATTACGAAGTAAATAATATATATTAACGTCATCGTTTTAACTTACGATCAAAGGAGAAAACGATCGGAAGGCTTTATTACAATTTTGTGGAACTCTTTGTGCGAAATATATTTAAATGCAGCTGACAATGAATGTTTCTTTTTTTTTTTTTTCTGATAGTCGAGGGAACGATAAAAATATAAAAATAAAGAAGAAAAGAAAGAAAAGGAAAGAGAGAGGGAGAGAGAGAGAGAACAAAAAAAGAAAGAAAAATTCACGGAGAAAGAAAGGAAAGAAAGGCTGAGAGAGAAACTAGGTGGAAAGAGAAAAACAATAGGTACTTTGAGAACGCCCAGAAAATCCCGTTTGTGCAAAGTGGCATAAGCAAGCAATACATATCGATGCTCGTAGGAAACGAATCGTTCTCCCGAATTATTGGATCTTGGTCGACCATGGCAACGCTATTGATATCGAATGTAGACGTCAAAGGCAACTAGGTATGTACGTACAAGTTCATCTACAAGCAATACCAGATAGATGGACAGATAGATAGATAGATAGATAGATAGATTGATAGATAGATAGATAGATTGATAGATAGATAGATAGACAGAGAGAGAGGTAGGAGGGAGGAAAGGAGGAGTTTATCGACAAAGTCAAGAGTGAATTCGAATTTGTCAAACGTTCACATCGTGAATCTTCTCGTAGTATACGTTGCGCAAGATGCTTTATACTAAACGTTCCTTGTAAGTCCTTAACTCAAAGAAGGTGCCGTGGTTAAGCGATTAGAACTCGATATATTCAAGTCCCTTGTAGTATACATCCCTCTATAACATCGATATACATCGAAAGTTAGTACCGTTTCGAGATACTCCTCGAACGTTAAATCTTTTAACGATATCCTTTCCTGGTCTCTCCTTCTCTCTCTCTTTCTCTATCTATTTGTCTATCTATCTATCTATCTCTCTCTCTCTCTGAGTCATACTCAGGAATTCGTGGATCGCGTCTGCTTGAGAATCAGGCCAGGAATTCCCAGAGGAACTGCGGTAGAAATTCGGGACACCATTAGGGAACAACGTAATCGCTTCTAATCAGTGTTCGCATTACGGCGCACATCAATGCGATGGAACGCGTTGATTACGTATAGCGATTGCTATTAGCTCGTTCGATTCGTAACTACTTTTCATCAATAAACACTACTTTATATCGTCTATTTTAGTTGCAGTTATAAATAATCCGTATGCTCGATATCTTCGAAGATCTATTCGTTTAAACGTACTAAACAGCGAGAGAGAGAGAGAGAGAGAGAGAGAGAGAGAGAGAGAGAGAGAGAGAGAGAGAAAAGAAAATTAATTACAATATAAACAATAATAACGTAGTACGTCGTAAATATCGTAGAAAATAATCGTAGCTAAATGATATATATCTATATATTCCTTAAGAATCGGATATGATCGTGTTGACATTCAAATAGAGACTAACCATGCGTGTGTGAGAAGGACGCTCTTATGTAGGTAGTCTAATCCCCCTCTCCTTCCTATCCCTCCCCACTATCGCTACCACTACTACCACCACTACCAGCATCACCACCACCACTTCTCCCACGCCACATGGCTAATACCAACAGCCGTTCGATAAGCATCAACGATCGTTAACCGCATCCATATACGTCCACGAATTATGATAATTAAATTATTCACGGGCGATTACTAATACATACTCGATTATTACGTCATTGTCGAATACCAGTCGATCGATCGATATACCTCAACATTCCACTAAAAATAATCGCTCTAAGCTCTCTTTAATGGACGAAGACGAGCGAACTATTTTTAAAATAACAAGTGAACACGAGGAACAAAAAATGATTTCCAAAATGATCAGTCAATGGATCGATTTTAGTAGATTTAAGGAAAGATGGAATATAACATCTTCGGAGAGACTTATGATCCAGAAGATCATGATAGAATGAAGGTAGTACGA
>NC_060956.1:970000-995000 GCF_910589235.1 Vespa crabro | reverse complement strand
ACAGAAGTCGGATCTCTCCTGCCATTACTACTGAGACTTATCGAGGGAGTGAAAGACTAAGAGTCAGAGGGAAAAGCCGGAAGAAGTCTGTTAACAATCACGCCACAGAAAAAGTGAGAGAGAAAGAGAGAGGGAGAGTAAGAGAGAAAGAAAAAAAAGACTTGGAGGGGTTGGAAGGAAACAACAACGAGAGGAAGGTATCGCGTTGCCTCGCAAAAGAGGGTGGTTGTTGGCTACGTGGTAAACGAGAGAAAAGAAGAAAGAACCTACGATGCTCGTCCTTTGATGTTTCACGAACGTGCACTCTCTTATATTTTTACTCGCGTTTATACATCCTGTACGAGAGATATCAAAGGGTACTTCTCCATCTCTTTCTTCTCCTTCTCCTCCATTTCTTTCTCATTTTCCTTTCTTCTTTTTAGCCGATAGTCTTTATCCGATGCATTCGTCGAGAAATTGGCGACAATTATGATAAAATTTGAAAAAGAGATACTCTTACTTCTGCCTTTGTCATTAGTCGTAGAAAATAATTTAAAGTCATAAATCGATCGGGAAAAGATCTACGATATTCTTCGATAAATAAGAATTATCCTTCGTAGAGTAAGTAGAAGTTCCATAATTCCTCGCGTGATTCCTTGAGTAACCGTTAATGAAGTCTACTTTAACGATTGTTCGAGAGAAAACTGGGTAAACTTCTTGACCGTGCACCGCCTTGGAATCTTATTTCTCGGAAATGGAGACGGGGACGTCGAAGTGGTAGAAACGAGCACGAGGAGAAGAAGGATCTTACCGTAAAACTTTATTATACGACAACAGACCCTTCGTAAGGAAGAAGTTCGTTTTCTTCTACTCTTTTTGAAAACTTTCAGCAAGTTGCGTCGGCGTTCTTAACGATTCGTTTCCGTCGAAGATCTACCTCATCGATTCGTATCCCTCAATTTGATTATTTTCCCCAAGTATATCTACTTGCGGACGTCAATGCTTAAACTACTGTGAAAAAAAAGGAAACAAGAAAACAAAAAAAAACAAAAAAAAAAAAAAACAAAAAGAAAGGAAGAAAGTCTGCCATCCTTATCCAAAGAATTATTCAATTTAAAAGAAATACAAATAAACCACTTGCGAAACATTTCTGTGTACGATCGTACTAAAGGCCAATATCGTCTCGATAACGATCGACGAATATTTAACTTTCAAATGATATTTCGAATCGATCGACGTTACAATATTATATTTGGAGAAAACGAAATAGACGTAACCACTGTAACAATATATGTATTGCATAAGAATACATATATATATATATATATATATATACATACATATGTACGTACGTATGTACGTACGCAGAGAGACGCGTAGGTAGTACATCGGTATCACGAATGCAAAGGTTCGAGTTACAAATTTCAAAGTTCCAGATTGGAGCCGAACATTCGAAGTTCCGGGATTGAACGCGAATATAACTAATCCAATCAGCGTGTACGTTCACCGAATTCGAAAACTTTTCAACGCCAGGACCACTGTCGATATCCACCACCACGTCGTTTCTATGAGAGAATGGATTGACTTTTCAAGCCGATCGATTACTCGGTGCGATCTCCTCGAGGAAACACAGCGAACCGAAACTGATGTCGAATTTAATAGAATTGATCGAAAATTCGACGACTTAAACGAGGGTATAATTACGTCGGACGTTTACGAGTTCGTGTTTACCTACGCGCTTATTTCGATTGCGATCATAACGCAAAACGTACAGATGGAGTAAACGAATGAATGAGTGAGTATTACAGAGAGAGAGAGAGAGAGAGAGAGAGAGAGAGAGAGAGAGAGAGAAGGAGAAAGAGGGAGAAGGAAAGACTAAAGGGAATAATCCGCCATACGTATAAATTCAAATGACTCGTTGCACCCGTAAAGCGAGCCGTGAATATTCATCGGAGTTGGGTTTGTATGCTCGCTTTCTCTCTCTCTCTCTCTCTTTCGACCCTCCACCAATGCCGTTTGCGGACACTTGTCGTCAACTACACCGAGAGGAAAAGAGGGCGTCATCCGCTTTGTTAGCCACGGGTACACTTAACGGAAACCTCTCTACGTGCTGACTTCGAATTTTGCCTTCTCGTTTTGGTCCACCGAAAGTATCCCACCGAAAGGGGATTTTATCTCGTCTAACTTGTACGTATATTCTGCATAAATTCCGTCATAAAAGTTTTCTCAATTGACGATATCATCATAACATCAACAATGATATTAGATAAATACGTATGAGAGTGAAATACGTAACGTGAATTAATCTTTTATCTTCGTTTAACTACTAATGAATACCCTCCTCCTCGGGTATATACCGATCCACCTACTTTCTATTCTTCTCGGGTCAACTTTCTTACCGCTATTTCTTCGACGTAACCTTTTTTCTTTTTTTCTTTATGGTAAGCGCACTCGACCTATGACCTATTCATAAAATTCATCAGGGCAAATACGTATCTATCGTAATGCGGAAGACGGGAGATTCGTAAAACGGACCATTAAACCTCATGCATCCTCCGTCAATTCCGTCTTCGAAATGGGTAGAACGTTTAACCTTTCCACTCGTGATCGGATCACCGCAGGGGATAATTATTATTCGGACGATCGCGTAATTAGTGCAGGGTAACCGAACGAAACCACGAATCGATTGATTATTGTACCTATCCCGTTTCAATCTCTCAAGTAGGGAGACGGGTGAGGGATCTTTGAAAGAAGAAAAAACATTTCCGATAAGTCACGGGAGATACGAGTAATAGAACTCGTCGTATAATAATACTCGTCTCTTTAGACGTCAAATTGCCCCAATACAATTCTATTCTTTTTTTCTTTCTCGACATTGAAATATGAACAGGGCGATCGCGTTGCGTGATCCTCAAACGCTTAAAGTCCTTTATATCTAGAAAACAACAAAGAAAGAGAAAGAGAAAACAAAAAAAAAGAAAGAAAAAAGAAAAAGAATACAATAAAAGCGACGTGATCGATGATATCGAGATAAGACGGATTAATTATTTTTTTTCTCTTTGCCCACTCCCACCCCCAACTCGCATGAAAAATATATCGATGTATGTATCTCTATGTGACGCGAGCGCGAATAGAACGTAAAAAAAAAAAAAAAAAAAAAAAAAAAAAAAAAAAAAAGGAAAAAAAAACAAAAAGAAAAAGGATAGAAAAAAAAGGAAAAAAAAAAGAAAGAAAGAAAGAAAGAAATAAAGAAAGAAAAAATAACCCAGATCCCAGGCGAATTGATAAAACCGGTAAAACAAAAAGGATATCGAGATCGTGTCGAAATATTTTTCCCATCTCTCTCTCTATCTCTATCTCTTTGTTCCAGATAAAACCAGTAGATTCACGACGAAGCTCGGTATCCCTCGAAGCACCCCGAGAGCGAATTTTTTCGCTCCCTTTCCGATAACGCTAAGCGCTAACGAGAGAATAATCGTCGCCGTTCATCCGTACGAGCCGTAATAAACGTACGCGCGGGAGAAGAACGCGTTGTTGGTGGAAGAGAGAAGAGTATATGTATGTGTATATGAACGTGCACGTGTGTGTATGTGTGTGTGTGTGTGAGAGAGAGAGAGAGAGAGAAAGAAAGACCGTGCTAGGCCGCAGAGGAGAGCAACGTGGTAAATGGGACGCACGTGTTTGTGCCAGAGACTCGCGCCAATTGCGAGGTGGTAGGCGTTTTCCCCCCTACTTCTCGTTCATGCGATACACTGCCGAGACACCTGTGTGCGTATATACGTTTCGTTATGTATATGTTTTCAAGTTTATGTGTATGCGCCCACAGACCGTCTATTTTGCATTACAGGGAAACCGGTTTCACCGAAGCCACTTAATCATTCGTTTTCGTACGAACGCAGTAAATGAATGTTTCTCCAACGTGCCTTCTCTCGCTACCAACATTCCGAGAGTGAAAGAGAGTCCGAGAGGGAAAGGAAGAGACAGAGAGAGAGAGATAGAGATGGAGAGTTTTAGTTTGAAAATCTTTTATAACTATAAATATATATATATATATATATATATATATATATATATATATATATTGAATTTATAAAATTTTTACACTGACTTGCATTTCAAATGGAAATGAAATAATTTTTGTAATCTCTTTGATTTTAAATCTACTTTTCTCTCTCTCTCTCTCTCTCTCTCTCTCTCTCTCTCTCCTTCCATCTCTTTTCTGTTTATATTAATTAATTACATATTCAATTACTATTCGTATTTTTACACACGTTCTATATTATGGATCGAAGAAAATATACGCGGTAGAGAATTTTTTTTTTCAATGTATAATAATAATAATTACTTATTCCTTTTGCCTTTCACCTCATTTTCGAATAATATACGAGCTCGTTTGTACATTTGCCGTTCTTGATAAGAACGCGGCCCTTCGCGTGCCGTTTAATTAACCAAAATGGGAAGGGGTTGAGATGGGGATGGAAGTGGAGGGTGGTATTGTCGTTACGATCGGCGGGACGTTTGTCGGCTTTAAACCTCAGCGCCTTGGTCACGGAGTCACGTGTCATTGACGCCAACAAGCACTCACAAAGAGAGAGAGAGAGAGAGAGAGAGAGAGAGAGAGACAGAGAGGGGGAGAGATACACTAGTATAGTAGTGGTAATAGTAGCCGTTCACACGTGCACGACACGACATAGTCGATTTCGGGGAAAATTTTGGATATACGAGATCGATAAGAACAAAACGGTGGATTCTACATACTGTAGAATTAATTGAAAAAAAAAAAGAAAAAAAAGAAAAAAAAAAGCGAAGAGAAAATAAATAAATAAAACGTTTTATATTGATAATGATTTTTTTATACGGGCATACAAGTGCACCCATTAACCTTATTATATAAATACATAATTACGAAACGCTCGATAGATTTCGTATAATCGGTAAATGCATTAACGATAAACAGGGATGCACGTTCGATTCTATAAATGTATACGTCAAAGAACGACGATTGAGAACGACGGAAATCGTCGAAAGCTTCCTAAATTATTCCCAAGCGTGGAAGAGCGATTGCCATTAATTTACACGATGGCACGACGATAAAATCGATGTAAAATCCGTAGGTTGGTTCGTTGGTTGGTTGGTTGGTGTGGCTCCCTTCGGTCGCACACGCTCACCTCGTCACGCTTCAACTGACAGATGCCGACCGAACGATGCTCGAGTTTACGGCCGGGAAATTCACAAACGAGAGAAGCCTTCGAACGAGCGAGAAGATGTGCCGCCTCGTTATTACATACATATTCGTCGATCGATTTACGAACGATCGAGGGAGGTAAATATACACACTGGCGATTGGAATTGGATGGTTACCTTTGAAAAGCGATTTTATTTTTGTTTTCTTATTTCTTCCTATTGTTTTTCTCCTTTTTCCTTTTATACTTTTTTTTTCTCGATATATCTTTTCATTTTTTTTTTTTTTTTTTTTTTTTTTTTTTTTTTTTTTTTTTTATTTCTATTCCCTACCTAACAAAGAATCGTTAATTCCTGGCTAGTATCATTGTTCTTTATCGATCTGTCATAAACGTCAGAGTGATTAATTAAAAAAGAAAAGAAATTATAGAAGAGAGAAAAAGGGAGTGTGTGTGAGAGAGAGAGAGAGAGAGAGAGAGGGAGAGATAGAGAAACCATAAAGCTTCGTATCATGTAATACTTCCTCCATCAGAAATAGAAGGAAAAAAAAAAAAAAAAAAAAAAGAGTATTCTGTAAAATTCCTCTTCGCGAATTGTCCAGCAGTCGCAGACGCTTTTTTCTCGTTACAAATGTCGCTTCAAAGCATTCCTCCAACAAGTTACAAAACTCGCTCTCGCGACGGTTTAATTGGATTTGGTTTCATACGATTTTCCTCGGCTTTACAACGTTGTCCATTACACGCACGATATCTTGCTCCCATCTTTTCTCCCCCTTTCTCTCTCTCTCTCTCTCTCTCTCTTTCTCTTTGTATTTTTATCTATCTATCTATCTATCTATTTATCTATCTCATGTTTTTTTTCTCTTTTAATTGCTTTTTGCCAAAAGGAAGAAGAGAGCACTATTGTTATTTAATAAATCCTATAAATCTTACGGAATGTGATTCTCTCGAAATCATTTTATATTCTTAATCTTCTTTTTCTTTTGAAAGAAACGGAAATAACGAGTTCGAAAAAACGTATATAATAATCTTGAAAAAGAATTGACAAAATAAATTTCTTGAAGGAATATTAAAGAGGATTATATATATGTATATATATATATATATATATATATATATTTATATGAACGAGAGCATTACTTTTTGTACTGTTCACTATAACACGCGCACGCACCCACGCACTCTTCTCCTCCAATTCTCTTTCCCAAGCTGAAAATTTCGTTCTACATTTCGAGACACGGTTCGCACGTAATTATTTTACCTCCCTGTTTGCATATCGCGTCGCATGTCGCCCGTAATATTTTCCGGCAAATCAAAATAAAGCACGTAATTACATTGTACCGGGGATATGCCGTACACTCGGCCGCGAGCGAAATTCGAGCTCTTTAATGTGCGCGCCCGTGTATCCACCGAAACGCGATCGCGATCGCGATCGTGATCGCGTCCCGTTGAAATCTCCATCGTACTTAACGACTATGCGAAGCTTCGTTCATTCGTTCTCCCCCTCCACTCCTATCCCCTAACGCCCTCCTCCACCTCTTTGTCCTCCTGTCCAATCAGAATAAACGAGAGAAAATATGCAAAACAAAGATAACGTTTTTTTTTTACAAAAACGACGAATCCACACAAGCGCGAAAGCACAAATCCTAACAGAGTTTTATTCGTTTGTACGTTGAACGTCTCTCTGTACGTTGAAATTTTATAGAATTAAGTGATCGGATCGTAGATCTCGTCTCTTAATTCAATATGATCAAGCAACTAAGTACACGAGATATATGTATGGGATATAAATGCATTTTGGAAAGGAAGAAATGAATTAACGAGCTACAAGGTAAAAAGAGTGGAAAAAAAGGAGAAAAAAGAAAACAAACGAAAATGAAGAAACAACAACAAGAACAAAAACAACGGCAGCAAAAAGAAAAAAGAATGCAAAAGGGGGAAAAAAAAAGAAACGATAGAGTTAACTTTCACAGATGTTACATCACTGAATGTTTAACGCGTGCGCGCGTGGCAAACGAGAAAACTGCAAACGAAGCTCGAAATCGTCGTGAAACAACGCGTACCGAACGCAACACTGCGATACGACCAATCATTTTTCTGATTGCACTACTATACTTTACATCTATATATATATATATATATATATATATATGCATACATCGAATGATATGCACGTATGTTGCAAAAGGAGTATGTTGTGTCGGCTTATCGGCGTGGTTTGATGTGCTGCGCCGAGGTTATCGATGATGCATTTGCAGCTGCGACAAGTACGACTAGAGCGAGAAAGCCATACAAAGTTACGAGAGAAGAGAGAAGAGGTGGTTCACGATGACGATGCCGGTGATTGTAGTTGTGTCCGTGCTGGCGTTCGACCGACATCGAATCGATATCTCTCGTCGTAGCACCGTGCTCGGCTCTTGCACGACCGGAGATAGGAGAAGCCGTACGTGTTCGCGCGTCCATATGTTTGTGGCTATGTATGTTTGTGTGTGTGTATGTACGTGCGTGTGTAAGCGTGCATCCACATGTGTATGCGTGCATGCGTGTATGTGCGAGTAAGCTTGTCACCTTATTATCGCGTGTGCGCGACTTCTCAATTTTTCCACGTCAAATAACCGACAAATTCTTTATCTCTTTCTTTCGTTCTTTCTTATATACTATTCTAAATGGAAAAAAAAAAAAAAGAGAAAATTAATATCCCGTTGATGATATACGTGTTTTCCTAATTCTATCATATCGGTTATATCACGAACTTTAAGGCAATTAAACGAAATGAAATTATTAGACACGCGACGTGCGAACGATCTCTCTCTATCTCTCTCTATCTATCTTTCTCTCGATCGTTGTTAGTTGAACGGAAAATTTGCAGAAGAGTCGTTCGAAGTATCTTTCTCGACACGTCGCAAGGGTAGGAAAGTCCTTTCTTGTTTTCGTGCCGCGAATCCGAAACTCATCGTACACGTACTCACTTCTCTGCGCGTCTGCAGCAACTCGTTCTATCGTTTAAGCTTCGTGAAGGGAGAAGAGAGAGAGAGAGAGAGAAAGAGAGAGACAAGAGAGAGAGAGGAGGGTGGAAAAAGGGAACGGAGTACATGCTTGAAAAGCCGCCAAGTTTTCTCTTTTCCCACTCTCAGCGTGCCGCTATCCCCACCAATTTCTCTCCCTCGATTTTCCCTCAGGAGAGAAGGGAAGTCAGCCAGCTTTCGCCTTGATGTCCGTCCTACATGTGGTATCCGCGAAATTGTTCGGAAACTCTGGCAATAAGTCGACGCTCACGAATCGAATCAGAAAGAAAAAGAGAGAGAGAGAGAGAGCGAACGTGTCTTTTATTTCATTCGTACAAACAAACCTACTAGGAGCAACTCGAAAAATGTCCAAAGGATTTTGTGTAAATGCTTTTACGTGAGCAGCACCTTCTTCATTTTCTCTCCTTTTCTATTCTACATCTCTCATCTTTCTTCTACTTTTACTCTTCTTTTTCCAACACCCATCTTTCCACATCTTATTCTCTCTTCTTTATCAGACAAAACTTGACGTTGTCGTCATCGTCCTCGATTCTTTCTTCTTTTATTGTTTTTCTTTTCCTTTTTTTGCATTTCATCGATCGTTCTCGTTCCTTTTCTCACAAAACTTATTTCTCTTTACACGTACCCCTATCTAACCACCTATCCACCTACCTATCAATTTACCCATACATAATTACGTTTACACAAGGACGTATTATAGAAATTGAAATCCCACTCGTAACTTTGCGAGGACTGAAATATAAAATGAAGAGAAAGAGAGAGAGAGAGAGAGAGAGAGAAAGAGAGAACAAGAGAGAAAGAAAGATGGAAAGGCGACGGGGAAAAAAGAGGTTGACGTGGTCGTCGACGTAAAAATAGGTAGGTAACGCTCTAGTTCTTTAAAAGCGCGGCCACGAGCGTGCACTTATTGCATCCGTACGAATGAACGGACGAAAGGACGGACGGACGGACGGACGAACGAACGAACGAACGAACGAACGAACGCTTCATATACTTTTATCTTTGCGGTAGAGACCGACGAAAAACTTTATTTTTCTCGACGCACGCCGAGCACGGCCATTTCTCTTTTTAAATCGTCCTGTCGTAAAAGTCACGAAGATATTTATTCGCGTTACGACGCTTTTAAAAACGAATCCTATCACGTTCATAGTCGAGTTCTAAAACCAAAAATCTATTGGTTAATATATATTTTTCTTGTGTATATTTAAAAAAAAAAAAGAAAAAAAAAACAAAAGAGAGAGGGAGAAAAAACCAGATATCGATTGCTCAAATATAATATATCTATATATATTTTCGCTCTTTTTCGATTTATCTCGATTTGCATTATTTCGAAATTACGAATTGATAGACTCGTACCGAGGATAAATCTGTGATACATGTAATTGCTCGTAAAACATGTAAATTAAATCAAAGAGATAGATAGATAGATAGATAGATAGAGAGAGAGAGAGAGAGAGAGAGAGAGAGAGAGAGAAGAAACAGTAATAGTAAAGTGTGAAAATATGAACTGATTTATTCGACACTCGATTCATCTTTCAAGGACATACGACTAATAGACGTATGCAAATTGGAAGGTTAAAGGGAAAACCGCGCTTTGCATACGAGATAAATCGACTTGATACGAAGCAAGAGAAATCTTTCTTCTCTCTCTCTCTCTCTCTCTCTCTCTATCTGTCCCTTTCTCTCTTGGCATCTATCTCATTCTCTTCCTGTTCATCTTCTACGGTCTCTACGGCGCGTCTAAATGTAAAGAAGGGGGATTCGAGAACGCGAAAGTGGATCATGTTAAATCCTTTGAATTATGGAATTTAATTCTACGGGGGGGATTCTCCGGTCGTTAGCCTTTTAAATGTAACACTGACGGAAGAGAAACCAAGTTCGCTGAAAGATCGTGTAAAGAGCATCGTTAATCGTCGCGCAAGGCGATTTACTTAATCTGTTGACTGCGAGCGTAACGCCGTGCTTGCTTCTCTAAATTTAAAGAGTGTATGAGAGTGAGAGAGAGAGAGAGAGAGAGAGAGAGAGAGAGAGAGAGAGAATTATAGGATTTACTTAGGTATACGGAAAGAAAACCCGCAAAACTTTCCCTCTACGTACATATGTAATTATTCGTGACTGCTAATTGTACGTTAGAAAAATAAAATCTGTCTTTGTTCAACTGTCCGTGTTAAATCCTTCTTTTTATTAATTTTTCTTTTCTTTTTTTTTTGTTTGTTTTTTTTTTTTTTTGTTTTTTCTTTTTCTTTTTTTCTTTTTTGTCGAAGGAAACAAAACGATCGGTTTCGAAAGAAATTACATATGTTGTAAAATAGATATAAATAGGGGACACACGTTTCACTTAAATGGATAACGAACTAATGTATAAGTTGAAAGAGAATGGGGAAAAAAAAAAAGAAAAAAGGAAAAAGAAAAAAGAAAAAAAGAAGAAATATTAGGACAAAATCAAATATCTTTTAGAAAGAGAGACGTGACACGTGTCATAAAAGATCTATCTCCAAGGGAAAATAAAAGAAGCAACGTTTTCACGTGTAAGAGCGAAAGAGAGATGGCAGACGAACGAGAGGGTTTGTCGAGAGGAGATGCTAACAGGAGTAACGCGTTTACACCGCGACGCGCTTTTCACGGGGGTATTTCAACGAGAGAGAAGGTCGTACTCACTCTCTCTCTCTTTCTCTCTCTCTCTCTCTCTCATTCTCTCGGCCGACCAACCGACACCCTTGGCATAACACGTTTGCAAGAATAGAGGGTGCAAACTGAGAAAAGAAGAGAAAAAGAAAAATATGTGTGTGTGTGTGTGTGTGAGAGAGAGAGAGAGAGAGACAGGTCTATCATTCCAACCTCAAAAAGCACACATAATGCTTTGGAGCGTGTCAGGAGGACGCACGTTTAAAACGAAAGCTGTGCGCGTGTGTAGTATGAAAAAAAAAAAAAAAAAAAAAAAGTTGCAGTTTTCTTCTTCCAACCACCTCTCACCTTTCAATCTCTTTTTATTTTTTATTCTGTCTCTCGGGCCGCAAATCCTCGGCATATATCTTCTCGAGAAGAAAAAAAGGAAAAAAAAAAATAAATATACATACTCGCATCTGTCCTCCCATAATTGAACTGACATTGGGATCGTAGTCCCATTAATATCTATTCGAGGACTCATTCGTCCTTTGCAAAATGCCTCCACTCCTCTCTCCGACGTACGTATGTACGTTCCAGTTATCGAAGCGAGACCACAAACGCAGAACAATCGTGCAGCATGATAAATTATCGATGGGTCGCTTTATCGAGCGATAAATGCAGCACGGTCCGTTGTATAATCCGGCTGTAATAGTAATCCTACGATTATTCCGATATTTGTGTTCTCACGATTACCATTAGACAGATCGCTCGCGACCTAATGACATAATCGAGATCCGAAGCCCACTGTCAATTTAATGCATTCCTATTAAATCCATTGCTGTTGGCTCTGTTACCGATCGGTCCCGTCTACAACACAACTACTACACGATCTCAACTATGTATTACATATATACCTTGTATTAGCCACAGAGAAGTACAATACATGCACGTTACGCGACACGTTCACGCAAGTAGGTAGGTAGGTAGGTAGGTAGGTAGGTAGGTAGGTAGGTAGGCAAGTATGTATACCATCGATAATCCTTGTCCAAGTTCGCGTGTCCTTTAGGTCCCGTAGATCCGTAAAAGACGAAATCGTGAGACATGCTTCTTACCACGTTAAAACCGGTTGGTAAAAGGTGGTGGAGGCAAGACCATCTTATTCGAATTGCTAATTAGGTGCGTGCGGGATTACTGTAAATCGATGCTCGGACCTCTATTACTGTAAAGATAGTTCCCCGTATTCGATGAAATTCTCGAAAGTCTAACTACTAATATTACTTTAATAGTTTCTAACGGAGTATCGTATTATTCTTATTTTAATCCTATTTTTCGATTTTCACCAAGATCTGATAAATGAAATTCCGGTAAAACACTAATTAGAAACTTTATCGAACGATTTATATTGTACGTCATCGGATATAATGTTACCAAGATACTTTCGAGCACAGTATAACCTACTAATTAACGGACCCCATGAAGAGCGATACTGTTAAATAGATCTGTGATTGATGATCATGAACAAGAGACATTGATTTTACCGTAAACAACGTGGTAAAGGTAAGAGAAGGAAGAAGAAGAGGAGGAGGAGGAGGAGGAGGAGGAGGAGGAAGAGGAGGAGGAGGAGGAGGAGGAGAGGACATAGCATAATTTCCTTCGCTTAGTTCGCTCGCGAAACCTTGATACTCGAGCAGAGTCCATAAATCCACGGTGTCGTCGATGCAATCAATTCACTTTAATCAGAAACGTCCAACCGAGTCGCGGACTCTTCTTATTATCGCAGCTGCAGGCGAGAGGCATTAGATACAGTTCCTTACAAAAGTATACTCGCGTAAACTCGCACTCTACTAACGAATGAAAAAAAAAAGAAAAAGAAAAAAAGAAAAAAAAAAGAAAAAAAAAGAAAAAAAAAAGAAAAAGATAAGAAAAGAAGAGAAAAAGGAAAACAAAAAAAGAAAAAGAAATGATTTATTTTCATACAGTTAAACATTATTATTAATATATTAAACAATACGAATTCCTCTGTATAATTCTACCGGATAGAACAAAACAAACTCTTTCTTTTTCTATATTTCATACTCAAGTAAAAATGAAACTTCGTGTTGTAAATCAAGAAGATATATATATATATATATATAAAGAAAAAGATTATGACAAAGCTCCTGTTAATTACCTCGGTATAATTTTAATCTGTGATCACTGGCTCGAAGAAAAACGTAAATTAACGAGCACGAAAATCAACGACCGCGAGAGAGGAAGCACATATACTTTTCTTTTTTACTTTTTTCTTTTTTTCCCTCCCCCCCCCCTTTTTTCGAATCCAAGCGAGTCAATTGTCTACGAATAGACGCCTCACTCGTTTTAGAATACTTCTTCAATTTTTTCTTTTTCTCCTTTTTTTTTTTCTTTTTCCTTTTCTTTTTTACAAGCAATACTATGATACACTTCTGCGAGCAAATGTATATACGTAGATAGGATATCTACGTACGTATATACGTACATAGCGCGGTCAGGTCCGTGCGCCATTAAAAGCAACGACCGGAATTATTTGCAAAGTGAGACGACGGAAGCGCTCGTTACTGCGCGACGAATAAACGTGTACACGTACGCACGTGTGCTTCAACTGTATTACTTTTTCGTTGTCACATGTGTTTATAGGTTTCCGCGTATCACTGATTATCGTACGTAACAATAAAAACATCTTCGTATTAGAAGATTGAACGTTAATTTAAATTTATCCTTGCGTATATCTTCATTTCAAAAATAATTCGAAAAAATCAAGGTTCTCTTTTGAAGAAAAAAAAATTTGATGACAGAAAAGAAAAAAAAATATTAATTTAGTTTCAACGATTCTAGTTTTTCAATGACCTCAATCAATATTTCTCGTTGAACGAGTTATTCTTATTATTATTTATAAAACTCTTATCAGTTTAATACTTTTTATATCTCTCTCTCTCTCTCTCTCTCTCTCTCTCTCTCTCTCTCTCTCTCTCTCTCTCTCTCTCTCTCTCTCTCTCTCTTATCTATACATTTATATAACTCGTAAGAGAATATCGTGCCTATTTTTCGCCTAAGGTAGAGGACAGGTGTACGTAGCCACGTTGCATGTTGTCGTACGATAAAGCGAAAATGCAGGGACGATTATATGGGCCGAGTACGAGTGTGAAAAAGGAAAAAAAAGAAGAAAAAATAAAGAGAGAGAGAGAGAAAGAGAAAAAGAAAGAGTCGAAGCAAAAGAGGTACCTGGTGTGGCTGCAGGGTGTCGGGGATGGGCTGCGGGCTATTAGCCGGCCGTGCTTATAGGACGCATCGGCGCAACCTCCACCTCCAAGCCGTTCCGATTTTGTCTCTGCATTCTGTAAACAAAACAAAAAAAAGGTTAAGAGATATATAATTAGGTTACTTTTGATAACGAAATTATATCTTGTTCTTTAAGAAAGATTTTAGTTAGTTCATGATGCAACATTAGGTGTTTAAAAAAAAAAAGAAAAGTAAAAAAAAAAAAGAAAAAAGAGGGAGAAGAAAATCACGATGTACCTAAGTAGGCACAGTGTTTTACACGTTGTAAAAAAGTGGAAAATAAAATGAAGGAGAAATAGGACGAATAGAGAGAGAGAGAGAGAGAGAGAGAGAGAACGAAGGATGGCCAGTGTGTTTGCACTAGCGTCGGCGTTGCATCAGTATGCGAACGGTGTGTCTGATTAAACGTCGATATGCTCCCTTCCTCACCCTATTTCGCCTTCCACCCTCCTGTAGACAAGGAAGAGAGAATCACGAACGCGCAAAAGCACGCGCCTACCCTCGCGATCATGTACTACATAGTCGTCAGACTCAAGGGACTGACTCGACCGAATAAAAACCTTGAGATCTTCTTTCTTTCTTTTCTTCTTTCTCCTTTACAAAGCTTCGATTAATATTTATACTCGGCGATTTGAAAAAGTATGCTTAATCGAGCGTTTAAGACGATTCAACGAAACGAGTTCTTTCAGCAAGGCCAATTAAGACAAGTTCTTGAGAGAGTTATAGCTTCCGAGTTACGCCCGAGGATATACTTGAGCAACGCTAGAGATGATAAAGAAAGAAGGACAGGATAATGCGTCAGAGGTGTGAAAAGAATTTTTTTTTTCTTGTTTTTTTTTTTTTTTTTTCTTTTCGCTTCTGAAAGTGACGATAACGAAATTCCAAGGGAATGAGAATGAATTATCGTCGATTCGTTTACATTATCGAAACAATTTAAAGATCATATGAAGGTCATGTAAAATGTGTTCTGATCTAGCATATAAACGATTGTATTATAGATCGTAGGTTTAATAAGCGTGTAAAACGGGATATCCGAAGGTGAAATGGTTATTAAAAAAAAAAAAAGAAGAAAAAAAAATTGAACAAACTTCGATCTGACGCGAGCTCTACGTGCCCTTTAATTTCTCGATTATCAGTTTCCTATCATCCCTCTCGATAACACGATACGCCCAACGATTTTATCCGATTTCATACTTTTTTCTACTTCTCTGTTTTCTTCTTTTTATTTATTTATTTATTTATTTTTTCCTCTTTTCTTTTCTTTTTTTTTTTCTCTTTGTGTGTAAAACGCAAGCTCGACCGCGAATGCTTTTTAAAGGGCCGACGTCTATGGTGTAATACACGCGTACACATAGGTATATACACACGTAAAAGGAAGGAAGGAAGGGCTGTCTGACGCTCGTCGTCGTTGGTGGAAAAGTTTATATTGGATTTCATATTTAATGGAACGCACACTCTTGCCACCATCGTCACCGCCACTACCACCACCACCACTACCAACACCACCACCACCTCCCATCTCCGCTTTCCAGATAAATTATTTATGTTGAGACACGCTCGGCCTCTGTTTCCCTCTTGGTAAAGGTGACGAGAAAGGTAACCGTGAGAAAAAGATAAAGGCAACGAGAAAGAAAGAAAGAAAGAAAGAAAGAAAGAAAAAGACAAGAAAAAGAAAACGAGAAAGAGGGAACGAGGGAAACGTCGAAATCGAAGTTTTCTCTGTTATCATTGCGATTACATTATTTATCAAAAAAAGAAAAAATAAATAAAAATAAAAAAATAAAAAAGAACAAAATACTATTCCAAGAAAGATCGAACAAGGAAAATTACATTTAGTTTCTTCGTTAACGAGACAATAAAATACAACGGTATCTCACCATCTTCGATATTCTTCCGAGAGCGTAATTAAGAAGACATTCAAATTCGAGCCGCATTATGTAGATTGAAGGAGGATAAAATAAGAGGGAGGGAGAGGGGGAGAGAGAGAGAGAGAGAGAGACGACAACGACGAGGATGAAGACGACGGAAAATTGTTATTAATTTATCGTCTGAAGAGGACCAAGAAGAGTACGCTTTAAACGACTATACGTTAGTCAGGGGTAAACCACGATTGTCGTTAAAACGGAAGGACGAAGGATTCCTCTCCTTAAGGAAAAGAGAAACTCCTCGACTGATTCGAGATACTCGAATGGTGCCTTTTTAATTGGGCCACCATTCTCGAAACCCAAAGAAGGGAGAGATTCGTAGAAAAGTAGAAACAGTAAAGAAGAGAAGGCTAAAAAGATACAACACGAAGGTACACCCCGACGCCATTCATCCTTTTAATGGCTTCATTGAATCTTCAAGAGGGTAGTAATTGATGACTCTTCATTGTCCCGTCCTATTATTACCATGGAATTGATATCTTTGAGAAATTGATTGAAAATTACCACCCTCCGTGTCCGATCTTATCGGCGCTTCAATAAGATTGACTTTTTATGCAGGCTTAATTTTACATAATACATGTCGTGTTGTGTTGTATCGTGAAAAAAAAAAGAAAAAAAAATATTGAAATTTAATATATATATATATATATATATATATATATATATATATATATATATATATATTAAATGTAAGTAAGAACTAAAGATCACAATGTTAACGATACTTTCCTCGTTCTCGGTATCGTGTACTTTCAGTAACCTTTCCACAGTACGACCATACAAACGGCACGACGAAGTGCCCATGAAATCTCGTAGAAAGAGAAACGATTCGATAATTGGCAGAATAAATCACATTGGCGTAGTATAAGTGGATGGATTCGAAAGAGAAGAAGTGTGGGTGTATGCGTGTGAGAGAGAAAGAGAGAGGGAGGGAAAGAGAGAAAAAGAGAGAGAGAGAGAGAGGGAGAGAGAGAAAGAGAAAGAGAGGGTAGGAAGGAAGAAAAGAAAGAAAGAAAGAGAAAATCTAAAGGGACTGGAGTAGGAAAAATCTGCTTAATTGCTCTCTCCGTTGTTCAAAGGATAGCTTATGCCTGAGATCAGGCTCATTCGTCGAATCGATTTTCACTGTCGGTCCAAGTGCGCATACATAAAACAACAACGCTTTGATTATCATTAATCCATGTGAAAAAGAAAGGAAGAAGAAAAAAGAAGAAAAAGAAAAACAAAAACAAAAAAACCACAGACAAAATAAATATAGAAAAAAAATATACGTCGTAAAAAAAAAAAAAAAAAAAATGTCTGATTTTTCTTTTTTTCCCTTTCTTCTTCCTTTTTTTTTCACCCGTCGAAATTCTCGAAATCAAAATTTGGTATTTTCACAATGGTATTTTCCTTGTCTCGTTCAGGTTCCGACGTGTCATCTCTGACGAACGACGCGCTTGTTTCTGCTAGGCGAAATTGCTATGCCGCGTCCGAATATTCGTACGCTGTGTGTTACCCGCACACGGGCCAACGCGGCAATTTGTCAAAGAGTGCACTCGACCGAGGCATCGATTAATTTAACGATTAAATTATGCCACCTTCCTGCCGGCATATATCCGTCGCGTTACCGAGTCGAGCCGAATGAAAGAGTTATATGCTCTCCTAAAAATCGTTCGGCTATAGATCAACGTTTTCCGTCTAGACTATTCCGATGATATCCAATCCGGTAATATTATCAATTTACGATTATTATTTCAGGAAATTTCTTAAAAAAAGAAAAAAAAAAAAAGAAAAAGAAAGAAAAAAGAAAAATGATCACTCTTTCGAAGCAATTTACGAAACGAAAGAAATAGAAAGCATATACCAAATGGGTGCAATCGATTAATCCCTCCCCGCTTAACACGTTTTATTAATTTTATTAAATGTCAATAATAATTAAAATGAATCCTAATAAAATTTCTTGTAACTCGCACGATGAATAATAATCAATTTTTAAATGCGTTTTCTTTTTTTTTTTTCTTTTTCCCCTCCTCTCATCCTTTTTTCTCTCTCTTTTGGAGATCAATTGAGATTTTCTCGAGGAATAAAGTAAACATACATATATACGTACATATGTACGTACATATGTATATACTTATGTAGATATAGGGACCGATCTATAGTGGTTAACCTCGGTTGCTTTTGAAACGAACAACCAGTAGCCATGTAATGTAGAACTTAATCTATGGACCATCATTACGCGTAACAAAGTCACGTGCGGATTCATGAGCGAAACCCTGTAGAAACAGTTTAATGATTTAATGTTTCAACTTATCCGTACACATTCGTAAATCGAATATATTTCGATGCGATAAGCTTGTGCATTTGGATTGTTCTATACTTAAAAGAAGAAAGCCAAAGCGAGAGAAAGAAAGAAAGAGAGAGAGACAATAAAATAAAAAGTTGACTATGTCCTCTGCGATATTCGAAAATTTATTTATTTTACTCCCTTCTATTTCTCGTACATTTCGTTTTCATTTCTCGAGAGAAAATCGAACTAAACGAGGCCGTAGTATTGAATAAAATATCAGTGTTCCGAAGCTTCAAGCGAGATAGTACACGCCGATATGATCATTTCCCTTTAAATCAAACGAAATAAGATTCGTAAGTGTCGCTCTTATAAGTCAATGAAGCTGTAAACAAAAAAAAAGAAAAAGAAATGAAAAAACAAAGATAAAGGGGAAGAGATAAAGAGAAAAAGAAAAAAAAAAAAAAAAAAGAAATAAATATCTATATAAAAGAAGCGAGAAAAAATATTTACAAAAACAGAGGAAAAGGGAAAAAAAACGACAAAAGCGAAAAAAAAAAAAAGAAAGAAAGAAAGAAAGAAGAGAAAACCACATTAACGTGTTAATTAACCATTTCCGTAGGGAAGTAGTTTTTAGTTCAGATAGATAAGTCACATTTAACCGTGATATCGTTTAATCGTAGAAACGACCTTTTCGCTAATTGGTACGCCATTGCAGTCGCCTTTGACGTGGAATACGAAAGGTACGTATTTCTCTCTCTTTATCTCTCTTCAGTACTCGCACGTCGCTCGTTTGAATTCATTTCCCTTGGTCCATCCCTCGCTCTTTTAACTACGAAAGGAGAGACTTTGTGTGAATTTAACAGCGATAACGAAGCGCGACTTCGTCGATAGTAGCAGCCGAACTAATTGGTTCGACTACGGGCGTGTACATACAACGCGATCTCGTCGGATCACTTTCGAGTAGTACCTACCTACTAGAAGAGAAAGAGGAGAGAGAGAGAGAGAGAGAGAGAAAGAGAGGAGAAAGAGAAGAATACGAAATGCTATTCCTGTCAGTGCCTCTTTTCACCTTTCGATCCACGTTCGATTAGAAATTTCTAACGCTTTCAAAGCATGTTCTTCTTCCTTCGATCCTAACGATACAGGATCATTTCTTTCATTATCCTCGTCTTATCGTAGCCGCTACATGAATTTACAATTTACAAAATCATAGAGAAATTGCATAAGTGAGATATCATTAATCACTCCGTATCCTTTTCCCTTGTTTTATTTATTTACTATATTTTTTTTTTCTTTTCCTTTTTTTATTTCACGTAACTCGCAACGATCGTTTTGACGTTGGACAGGGCTTTAAATCGATGGTTTTTAATAACATCTAAAATTCACAAGCGGAAAGTAATCCTCGTCCACAAAATACGTATACTCTATACCGATGTATAAATTATTTTTTACATACAGGGAAAGGGGGAAGGAAGGGGGTGGAAATAAATAAATGATGATGGCTCGTATACCGGATATTTTTTGTTTTTTATTCTTTTTGTTCCCTTTCTTTTTTTTCTCTTTTTTTTTTTTTACAGCAAATTGAACGTTTATCGGCAAAGCGATCCGTTTTTTGATCGGTCGAGTTGGCTTTCGTAGAAGCCACGATGAATCATAATTAACCACTTTTGAAGGCATGCATCGATAGGGCCGAGTGCAACAACGGCCATTAAGCGTGACGATCCGTCAGCGATTTTACGCCGTGCTAATAACGTGTAATGTCGAATTAACGCGACGTCCACATTTATTCGTTCTCTCTCTCCCTCCCTCCCTCTCTCTTTCTCTCTCTCTCTCTCCCTTTCCCCTTCTCGTTATGTCGCTCGCGGAACGAACGCACGTTCCCACCGATATATAGGCCGAACACATTGCATTAATGTTGAATACGTTTTCGGTGTGATCGTATATCAAAATGGCTGACGTAGCGACCGCGATGCAGCCAATCCATGCCAGAAATAGCCGCGAATTAAAATCGCATTGGCCTACCTACGCGTGATCAAAGATGACACTCTATCCGATACCGTTGACGATTCGATTTGTAAATGCGAATTCGCGATCCGTGTCCTATGGGAAATAAAGAAGAAATTTCATACAAATAAATAGATCATATTAATTTAATTCTCGCGTAGGTAGTAAATTAATATATGAATTTATATATATATATATATATTCGATCATGTTAGTAATTAACGAGAATGGACACAAGGGAAAAAAGAAGGAAAAAATAAATAAATAAAATTATATTACTGAACAAAATGGATGGATGGTACTTTTAAATTTAACGAATACCTTTGATATCGTTCAATTTTTTCATGAATAATTAGATCGCGTAAAAAGGGAATAATAGTGGTCGTTTACATCAAACAAACAGAACGGCAGAATTATTCGATTAACAAACATATATATATATATATATATATATATATATATATATATATATATATATATATATATTAACATTGTGATACATTAAACCGCGCGAGTTTAATGAGCCGATAATCTCGACCTCTTGAAGAGAACTGCTTTATCGCGAGTCGAGACGATAAACCGTGACGACGACAAAGACGACAAAGAAACGTGTTTCCACGCGCGAGAGCCCCCAACATATTAACGCTGCATGAATGCGTGGCCGTTGATGCGTTGAGAATAGAACTTTAAGTACGAGGCCGAGTGACGTCATTGCCGTTCTCGCGTTGATACGTAGTAATACTTACTCTTTCGCGTACCTCTCCGCCACTTTGGAATGTTTCACGCCTACGAATGCCTCGTAAGAATTGGCCAAACTGAATTTACTCTTTATCACATTATTATTCGCAAATCTTTTTATTATTTTACGTAATATAACGATCTACACAAATATTTTTTTTACACAATTTTCTCTCTCTCTCTCTCTCTCTCTCTATATATATATATATATATATATATATATATATATATATATATATATTTCGAATCTTTTATTTTCTAATCTATTTTTTTGTTTAATCATCATAGAGAATAACATCCCTTCCTTATCTCGTACAATATCACAAAGAAGTCTTCGGAAGATAAGTTTTCAATTGAAAAAGAAAAAAGAAATGGAAAAAGGGAAAAAGACCAAAAGAAAGGAGAGAAACGCGCGTGCACCTAAATTGAGTAAAATGAATAAATATTCCCGGTAAGGAGGAAAATCTTTAAATACAATGGTGTGCAATGACATCGTAAAAGAGTCATGATCGTAAAAAGAGTTATAAAGAGGAAGTGGCGTAAAAAAAAAAGAAAAAAAAAAAAGAAAAAAAAGAAGAGAAAGAGAAAGAGAGAGAGAGAGAGAGAGAGAGAGAGGAGAGGTGGAGGAGGAAAGAAAGGAATGGGGGATTACGAGTGAGAAATCTCGCGGTTAACTTTTATGGCGCAATTAACGTATTTATACGATACCCAACGAATCAGAAATGTTTTAACTGTTCCCTTTTTCTTGCTCTTCTTCTCTCGTTTACTATCTCCTTCTCGCTCCACCTTTCTTTCTCTCTCTCTCTCTCTCTCTCTCTCTCTCTCTCTCTCTCTCTTTCTCCCCTCTGTTTTCTCGTACTCTTGAATCGGTCCAGGAGGAACTCCAAGCCACGCCACAGCACGCTTTTATCCACAAACTTCTCTTAATGGCTGATCAACAAGAAACCCAAAGTTCCATCTCGGTGGAAACTTTTTAATTAAAGAAAAAGAAACGTTGGGTTGAGTATCTTTCGAAGGATCTTTCTTTCCCCCGCCTATCGCAGTCTCTCTCTCTCTCTCTCTCTCTCTCTCGAGTTCTCTTTTTTTTGGAACGAACGATACCCATTACAAACCACAACCGATTCTCTATCTCCAAATTTTTCATACGTCTTCGTCGAGCTCTTTTAGTCGAACTTTACGTCTAATTATTACGTAACTTGATTATCCAACAAAACTCCAACTCAGATCCGAGATTTTTCCTTGTTGAAAAGATAAGAAAATAAAGCGAAAGAAAATAGAGAAAAATGAGGATGGGAGAGATATAGGAAATGGTATACCACCGACCACGAGGAAAAACAATTTTATTCCTCCAAGTTATATTTCCTTTCTTCGAGATGAGTTCCAAGATGAGAATGAACAATCGATTGAAAAAAACCGTGAAAACTAAGAACGAAAGGGAGCACGAATGGAGTTCGTCGATTTGAAATTTTCTTCGTGCAAGTGTAGGACGACGATATTTAAGAAAGACCGAGTGAAAGAGAGAAACAGAAAGAAAAAGAGAGAGAGAGAAAGAGAGAGTTGTAGTCGTTGGTAAGAAGATAATCCACAAGTGGACTCGCGAGTAAACGATCTACTCTAAAATAGTTGAATTTCTATCTCCATGTTTCTTTTTCGCAAACACATACTTAGTAACTTTCTTACTTACACAATGACATACTCGTGTTTGAATGATAAGCGATAACGAATAAAGAATAATCGTTTTATATCATATTCTTCTTTCTTCTTCTTATTGTTCGATATATTATTTACGATTATAATGTACGAACTAAATAAGTAATTGCGTATCACGAAATTACAAAGGAAAACGAAAAGAGAAAGAATACTAAATGGTAATTTAAATTGCTGGGACATACTTTGCGGATTTGTCCTGGTTCGTGTCCGTAACCTTACTACAAATACCATGACTATATTCCAAAGTCCTTTGAACCTACCAACGTCTACGCGAACACAATGACTTTTCTTTGTTTTCCTTAACGACGAAGCTTTCAAAAAAGAAAAAAGAAAAAAAAGAAAGAAAAAAAGAAAGAATATATTTAGAGGCAATTTTCAAACACCCTCTCTACCAACTTTCTGACCCTTTCACAGCGGGACGTCGATGTTATTGTCTGATTCTTAGAATACCAACAAAAAAGAAGGAAAGAAAGAAAAAAGAAAGAAAAAAGAAAAAGGGAAAGGAAAGAAACTACTATTTTTGAATAAGCATCGATCCTGACTGACCCGAGAATGTGAAAGATAATGTTAAACATATGATCAGTTTTGTTAACTCAAGTTCTTTCGTGTAAAAATATCGAAAACGAAAAAAGAAAAATACTCATGGCCTATATCTTAGAATACATATCTAGCGATCAAACATTGCGATATGCAAATGGATAGAACGCAAAATCGAAGACACCTACCTATGTTGTAATGTATAAAAAAAAAAAAAAAAAAAGAAAAAAAAAGATAGAGAAATAGAAGACACACGTGTGTGTATATGTGCGTGTAAATGTCGAATATGAGAACGTACATGTTCTGGGCGTTCACGGATCGTCGAGGCGAATTATTCCGCCTGTACGGCCATTCGTTGTAATACAGCTTGCGTATTATATTCGCGCTCGGTTCGTCGTAACGCCATTAATGGGTTCTGTAAGGTCTTCTTCCCGCCACCAGCACCAGCACTAGCATCGTCACTACTACTATCCTTCTACTACTACTATTACTACTACTACTACTACTACTATCCTTCACCCTTCTCGCTTTTCCTCCCTTTATCCAGAACCGTGAAATCGATCGACTAGCAGAACCTAATGGCGCCATCCCGTATAGCGAAATGCGGAAAATAGCGGAGGCGTAAGAGAGGAGGGTGGAAAGGAGGGTGATGAGGGGAGAGAAAGAGGGAGGGGGAGAGAGAGAGAGAGATAGATGGAGATATGATGAAAATTCGACGAAACTTCTTGAAACTGCATACCTTTACGAATTATGACTTCCCTATCATAGTGCAATTGATAAGACATAAAAATAAAGGATTTATTTAGAATCGATTTAACGAATCTTTATGATCATTTGCCAATTGAAATTTAACAAATAAATCAAACTATTAAACATTTATATAATTATTATAATATTTATTATACATTATGTAATAATAATATTCATTAAGGATAACTTATCGAAAAGAAAAGAAGTAACATCAAAGTATTATTGAATGGCTTGGCCATTCGAAAAAATAAGGAAGAAACGAATAAAGAAAGAAAGAAAGAAAAAGAAAGAAAGAAAGAAAAAAAAATAAAAAGGAGCAAGCAAGAAAGTAAGAAAGCAAAGAGACGATACTCATTTCACGAGAGTTTGCTAATTAGAACGATTCGAAATGCTCGATTCCGAGATCCGGGGACGAAAAGAAAAGTGCAACTATTGCATTAAATTTAACGATCGCTTAAGTTTAAAGTTCAAATCGTAAAGTGTAGATACGCGTGGTACGTGCATTCGTATTTGAACACTAACCACAAAGTCAAATATTTCGATTCGTAACTTGGACCACTTGTCGTCTCTCGATCGAACGTGACGAGTAAACGCAACCCAACGAAACGAAACGAAACGAAATGAAATGAAACGAAACGAGACGAAACGTAACGAAACAAAAAAAAAAAAGAAAAAAGAAAAAAGAGAAAAGAAAAACAATATAAAAATAATGTTCAAACGAAGTTTTCTCTACAATCCTTTTATCGAGTGAATCTTTTTCCATCGATTTGTGATTTAAAAACATTCGGTAGTAAGCGGAAGATGAAAGAGAGTTTTAGAGATTATAACTGTACGACGAGATTAGATAAATACTTACACAGCTTTCGGATTAGAACAAGTCTAATGGAACAACGATAATCTAACATTTGTTACGACTTCACGAGTTAACAGAGAAAGGTAGAGAAAAAGAGAGAAAGAAAGGAAGGAAGGAAGGAA